>NC_141780.1:6806997-7006997 GCF_054643075.1 Acanthaster planci
GAAAGCTCATTTTCTTTTGTAGTGAGCTGGATCGGCAATCAATGTATAATCAGATTATCAGATTTGAGCAATTCAGAATATAGACAAGCTTTATTACCAGCATTGCATCATAGGGTGAAGTTGACCTCAATTTGTAGACTTTATTTTGCTTTCTGATCAGATGAAGGAATCATTTTAAGATTTGAATACAATGGAGCTGGCTTCTATTTTTCAGTGAACAGTGATGGTACTTGATAACTTGTCTCAATGTGTATTAAGTATGGCACATATGAAGGGTGATTATTTGTACAATACTTTTGCAAGAAGTCAACCAAGACATTGGATTGTTGTCCATTTGTGTTATTACTGTGATTGATACTCCCAAACAGCAAGCAAATGCTTCCAGTTCTAGGAAAACTCTGAATGAATTCCCAACTAAAGATGGCATTTCTCCTCCACACAGCTGTACGTGAATGGAATCTGCTACCACAATGACCTGCCACCGACCTGCCACAGCATCACAGTGGATGGGCTGACGGGGAACCAGACCTACATCATATCAATCCTCGCACAGCCAAGGGACTCCACACTGCTGCAACAGGAATCAAACAGACTGGTACCCAAGCACTAATTGATAGATCTGTCCTCTTGCTCTCTACACAAATTGAAAAGTTCTTTCATTTGGACAAGGACTTCAACTCTACAATGAAGTCTCAGTTTTAGGAATGACACTTGCACGTGTGTTTTGTGTGTAAAGTTGGCAAAGTTTAGCCTTTGTTTTTTCAAAGAAGTAGTTAAGATCAGAAAAGTTTGATTGAAGTATGGTATGAGGTTAAGAGAAGTACTTAATAGTATTGTGTAGATGTTTTTTTTGTAATTGCAATTTATACTGTAGATCCTGTTTCTTCTGTATCATTGAAATGATTTGATTGTAATTTGGAGGAGGTGAAGAAAGTGGAATATCAGTAAAGGTTTTGATAGGAGTACCCAATTTTTGGCAAGAAATATACAAGTTTTGAAAGTTGTTTAAAAGTTTTCAAAAGTTGAAGAGAGTCTCTTTCAAGAGGGAGGAGACCGCCTTTCCAGTTGTGGGACATCTCTGCAAACACAAGCATTTTGTTTTCAATATTCACAATTTGACGATGGAGCTGAAACATATCCTTGCGTGAATTCGCAGCTCCAGCTCTGACGTTGATGACTTTGCGGCAAGAGGCACATCATGCAATTCCAATGAAACACATTGCACATGTCTATTAAGCTGGAGGCCAGGCAGTGATGTTGAGTTGAACAGTTTTGCTCCAATTTATGTAACTTGTAATGGGACATGAATGCAGTGTATGCTCATGTACATGATGATTGCTGGCACCCAAGTGTTTTTTGCTTGTTTCCATAGAAGGTGACCTGCCCGTCCATCTATGAGCTGGGAGGTCCCATCCTGTCCTGCGAGGTGACGGATCAGGAGGACACCATCAACCTCGTCTGGACCTCGCTGGATTACCTGTACACTGAACCCGCCAAGTATTTGATATACGTTGATGGCAGGGAGACACCTGGTGAGGTGGGTACGGTATAAAGAATTAAAGTGACAGGCATCTTGGCTAGTTTTCCTGGTTAGGACATGGCCATGACCAGTATGGATTTAAGTACCTTTCCTGAGCACCCTTAAGCGCTTACAGATGCTGTTAACCTTAACTCGCCAGAGTGATTTACTAGGAACCATACCCATTCACACAAATTCCAACACCATGTGGTAAACTGTGCACAAAAACTGTTGGACTCTGTTTATTTTGGGTATGCCTGAACCCATGTTAAAGCACAACCAGTTTAGGGGTACAGTACCCAGTGCCACAAATTCACACACTTTACTGGTGTTCAATTCTGTGCGGTTAGGGAAGGTTAGGGTTAATGCACGATGAACTGGTCCCACGTGTGGTATTAGTTTCAGTCGAAAATGTTTTAAAAGCCACATGAAACCACAGCCACTCTTCAATATGCTGCTATAATGCTGACTCGAGGGAATTACTTGTTTGAGATTTGCACATTTCTCATTGCACCATTGTCTTTTCTGTGCTCTGAGGCAGTGCCACAAAGCAGTAGCTGTTACAGCGACTGATTGTGGCATATGGTTTAAGGGTGGGAATTCTGGTTTAATTTCAAAATGGTTTAGAAAACTTTCCCATACGGTTTGAGCATAACGCTTAGCCAACACTTTACAGAGACCTCTGCCGCCTACCTTGGTGTTTTCATGTACATGTATGTGTAATTATATAGTTCAATACACGTGGTCCAACCAATGTCAAAATGTAGATTGATGTTGGGGCATTTAAAACAAGCTGTGTTTATTGTTTTAGAATCCACTTTTGTCTGGAACGTGGATGCCAAAAGGGAAAAATGTTCTGAAAATCAGATTACATTTTACAGACATCGTTTGCAATAAAAATGCTCGCCAGACTGCGTCAGTCATGTCAGATCTCTGAAAGGGGCAGTTCTGCTTAAACGTTTGGGAAACGCTGTAAACGGATTTGGGACTTGTTTCATTTAATCGTGTAAACGTCCCACCCTTAATGCTGTTGCGTCGGGGTACTCAACCTCGTCAACCTCCACAGACGAGTCCAACTTGAAGTCTGTGTCCAAAACCAGTGGGATCGGACAAGGCATTAGGGTATGGATAGAAATGGCAGGAAAGGTTCTGGCAAGTCCTCAGTTTTGACTGTCCTTGAAATTTCTTACAACCTTACTCTTTCTCAATATTATACAGACTCCATAAAGACTAATGAAAGCCATGTTTGATTAATATTTCGTTCTTTATT
Organism: Acanthaster planci; assembly: GCF_054643075.1. Lineage (NCBI taxonomy): Eukaryota > Metazoa > Echinodermata > Asteroidea > Valvatida > Acanthasteridae > Acanthaster > Acanthaster planci. Next base: position 6,809,787 of record NC_141780.1, read on the forward strand.
CAGAACATCTTCAGGAATGAGATAAACCATGCAGTTGTAGCCTTATAACATGAGTCAGAGGGGGAGTAATTGGCCAATCAGAGAGTCTAAACAGTAAACAAAGAATGGCTTTCATTAGTCTTTATGGAGTCTGCATAAGATTGAGTTATCTGAATATTATCAGTGGATCAACAGTAAACAAAGAATGGCTTTCATTAGTCTTTATGGAGTCTGCATAAGATTGAGTTATCTGAATATTATCAGTGGATCAACAGTAAACAAAGAATGGCTTTCATTAGTCTTTATGGAGTCTGCATAAGATTGAGTTATCTGAATATTATCAGTGGATCAACAGTAAACAAAGAATGGCTTTCATTAGTCTTTATGGAGTCTGCATAAGATTGAGTTATCTGAATATTATCAGTGGATCAACAGTAAACAAAGAATGGCTTTCATTAGTCTTTATGGAGTCTGCATAAGATTGAGTTATCTGAATATTATCAGTGGATCAACAGTAAACAAAGAATGGCTTTCATTAGTCTTTATGGAGTCTGCATAAGATTGAGTTATCTGAATATTATCAGTGGATCAACAGTAAACAAAGAATGGCTTTCATTAGTCTTTATGGAGTCTGCATAAGATTGAGTTATCTGAATATTATCAGTGGATCAACAGTAAACAAAGAATGGCTTTCATTAGTCTTTATGGAGTCTGCATAAGATTGAGTTATCTGAATATTATCAGTGGATCACTTACTCTTTCTCTAGCGCAAAGTGTTAAAAGGATTCACGACTGCTCAATACGTCCTGCATGCATGATGGCTTTCTGTTTCCAACAGATCAAGACGATTGGCGACTGCAAGAAGTGCCAGCTGACCCTTCCCCAGAGAGAAGTGCACCAGGCACCCCTCACTTTGTTCATCGTGACGCTGCCCGGAGAGAAACAAAGTCAGTGTTTGGGAAAACTAAAGAGGAACATCTGAAAGACCTGAGAGTTGCTGATCTTTTCTTCAGTAACAAAATAATGTGTCGACAGATCACAGTCACTTCCTCAAAATTTTACGAATAATTCAATCACGAGCACAAGTCATATTGAAGCGATTCGAATGAATTGTGATGAAGGCTTTTCTTGTTTTTTTTTCGTCGTGTGTACCTGTGATTGTCTTGGGATGGTCTTGGAATGGTTGTGTCTATAGACACAAATAGCAATGCTGTCGAGATAATCAACAGTTCCCACAAGTCACAGTTGTAATAATCAGTACACTTCAGTGGCCTCTACGTTGTGCCAGTCTATAAACTGGAAACATTATCCTCTATCCATACAAATACCAAATGTTCTGTTTGGTCAATTTGTGTTTTTTCCAACATAACATACCCTTACTGGCCAGCATATCATGTACACAGAATCACAAATCATGAGATGTATCAGTAGGTCTGGACAGTTCATGGCCCAAACGGATATGAATGCCAGTGAACTTGGCGCTAAACATTTGGAATGTACATAAGGTTTGCAGTTTGCTAGAATTGATGTGTTTCCAGCTTCAGTAATTTGCAGCATAGCTACATGTACTTGCCATGAAGTCAATTCCTTATCCGCATATGCAGCTCCTGAGAGCATTAGATGCTCTTGACTGAGACATCTCAACTGCCAGTCTGAACTATGGCATGAAGTTTTAATCAGAAATTACGAACAGTGGCAGAAATTTCGACTTCAAATCATTTTTTTTTCGAGAGGTGAACAAAAGAGATGCCGAAGGACTGATGGAACTTTACGCAATTCTCCTTAAGCCCTTGGAAAGAGTTTGTGTTCTACCTACATCATCTTTTTTTTCCCCCCCAACCCTCAGACGAATCAGATGGTTTCCTGTCCAATGAGTTGCAGCTCCCACTGCCGCTCTGCCTAGACAATATCCACCTTCCCAACGGTGGCAGCCTGGCTGGGAAGCCCTTCCTCATCATCAAGGAAGGACGAGGGAAGCCACCAGGTAATGTACACCCCCACCCAGCAGTGGTTGTCAGTGCTCTGTACCCGTCACCCAACTTGCATAATAACTGTGCCGATGAAGCATGTTATAAACTTGTGACAGTAATCTTGCAATTAAGCTCATAAGAACGAAGGCTGCTTAAATTAAAAATTCTGTGCTAACCAAGTAAGCACCTAAACCAATACGTTTTGGATTTGCACAAATGCAAGCGACCCTAATTTCATAGCTCAACCTATGAAATACACCAACAGCGCAGACTCAACTGTTCTGCTTAGCAAAGATTCTTTGCTCACAGTAAAGCAGATCCATGAGAGTTGGCCGTGGAGGAAAGTCTGTATGCATTCCGATAATACAAAGATGAGATATCAATGCCCAGCGTTCATTCCTGTTTCTTTGCTCAGACGCAAAGGCTGACCTCTTGCCTTCCATTGAGCGGCGGGAGAGTTTTGACGGGTCAGTGTCTACGTTGACCCGGGGGAACACGCCTCACGAGGATATCAAAGACGCTGCTCCCAACAGATCTATGGAGTGGTAGGGCACAACGACATTTCATCACCATCTGTTTCATTCTCACATCTTAGAAAAGCAAACGTGTTACATGTACCAAATTGCATAATCAGTTTTAACCACTTTCTGCCGGGAAGCCCGGTTTCGGGTTCCTTATGTTTGTATGCATAACCAAGTGCCCAAAATCGTACAAAAGAGCTGGGCTCTGTAACAAAAGACTGTACTTGGAACAAAAGATCGAGCTGCTGGGAATTCGAACAATTATCAGTTGTCAATAGGGAAGGGACTCCGTCATTGTTTTGAAAGATTATACCACTGTTTGTGGCATTCAGTGTGAGCGGATTACCACTGCAGACGAAAGTGCTCCAAGCACTCCAATGATGAGCGATACAATACCGCTGCATGCTAATCTGGCCCGTATTGAAAAGACGCCAGCAGCGCACTGCCAGTTTCGGGAACAAAAGTAACACCACACAATCTTGGCTCTTTTTACAAGGTGGCAGGCCTGTCTGAAATACTCGGGCATCAATAGATGTTGTCTGTCAGATTAGAGTAGCCACCAATTTGACTCGTGGACTAAAAAGTACTGTGACTGATTTGTTTTTGCAGTGAGGAGACATTCAACTGTACTGGGACAGAGGTGCAGACAAACGCCCAGCCAGACACCCAGGCGGACAGCGATCCCCCGCACCAACCAGAGTCAGACAGCGTAAGCAATGCATGCATAGGCCCTAGCATGGAAGTCAATCCCTGTGGGACCCAGCACCCTCCACAGAACAGTGGGACAGATCACGGCAAACCTGACACCTCAGAGAGGGGAGCCTGGGACAAGAATTCAGCAGCTAATGATGCTGCTGGCATAGTAACTACATCCAGGGTTCCAGTTTCCACCGATGAGAATCACACACACACAGATACATATACCAGCAAAGATCAGGATAACTTAGAAACACAATCTTTACCCCAGCAGGCTAAACATCAAGTCCCCATTCCCGAGGCCCCTGAAATTGTTGAAAATTCAGATCAGGTTTCAGACATCCAGTTTCCAACCCATGGTGAAAACGAGCAAGTTAGCGTGAAGAGCAAAGCTAGAATTCAAGATGAAGCGGTACTTGATGATGAAACCGGTGCAGTTTTTGAACCCTCAGTTGAAAACGGGGGGTCAGCACCACTGCCTAACGCTGATACAGTTTCGGACATGGCAGATCATATTGGTAGTGATTCAGAACTCCACTCAGTAGAACCACAGTCCCTCAAAAAGACCCTACCAGCCCAACCCCAAAACGATTACCAAAGTGACAGAGATAATGATGATGATGATGACATGCATGCCACTAGGGCAGCAGAAACTGGTCAGTCCATGTTGCATGCCAATAATGTGTCGTGTTGTGGTCCAAGTCACGATGTGTTACAAGTGCATGAGAATGGTGCCGTTGGCAGCACGACAAGAGACAAAGCTCGAGCCAGACTGCACGATCAGGAAGAAGCACCGGTGTTGCAGGCTAGCGTCTGTGCGCACCAGCCTGCAGCCGAGCAGGCAGCGCCCGAATCGGAGCATCAAGAGCGAGGCAAGAAGCCAGACTTCAAAGATCAGACATGGAGTACCAGTGACAACCTGCATGATGGTAGTGGGTCTGTAGCCTTGCATGGTGACGGCACCAGCGATGTAGACAAAGAACCTTTGCATGATGAATGTGTTGATGCTTGTAGTCTTGGTGAGGGTGACCCAAGCAAGGAACCAGTCAAGGCGCAGGTAACTGCAATGAAATCCATCAACCCAATCATGTTTTGAGTTTGTAGCACTGTATTTTGCTCACTTTGGATTTTTTTTAGTTCCTGCATGTAATTTTCTCCGCTTTCAATACATTGAATGACATTTGTGGACATTATTTGCATGTTGCATTATTGTACCCACATGGTTTCGTTTAACTTTTCTCTCTCAGAAGTTATGTCTTTTTCCATATACCATATTCTTTCTGAACTGATGCATGAAAAGTTAATGCTGCCTCATTGTATTTACATGTATGTGGACTTCACCTCTTCTGTTATTTTGATGTCAATTCAGTATTTAAAACGGACCCACAGATTCGGACAAGTACACGTGTAGGGAATATTTTCTGGCTCTTAATGGTGTCGTCAAGTATCCCATTGTGACCATACCCCTTTCGGCTTTTCCCTTACCCTCCCTTTCCAGAATGGACCGATCCATTTAACCCCATCCCCCTGTCTTTCAACCAATCAACAGCTGTGATAATAAATGGTAATAATTATATGTAGTGCCAAATTACAAGAGAATACAAGGCACTCTCTAATTCAACAGAAAGGAACCTAGAGAGAGATAATCAGCTGTGCTCTGGGGAAGAGATGTTTGCTGATCGCAGAATTAAATGATGGTACACCAAGTTTCTAATGTGATGGGGTAGATTGTTCTACAGGCACGGGTGCAACCTGCTGTGCGGCAATGGAGAGAAATTCCCACACGTGCAGTGGGCAGGGTCAACTGGATTAGTCTATCATTCCTTTTCCACTTGAACAGCATTTCCTGCTAGGCCGTGCTCCTTACGTGTAGTATTAGAATGTGAGACCCACCAACACTATTGATCGCCCGTTCTTTTTGTAGCACGAGAGAGTTTCCCTGCCTAAGCCTGTCGTGAGCGTCCACAGTCAGCCAACTAACACAGACCTGCACGTCCGCTGGCAGACTGCATCCTGTCACCCCACTCCCTACGTTCTGCACCACTACAGTGTGTGCGTCGCTGGGAGACAGTTCGATGGCAGCATCACCAGCCACTCCAGGTAAATGCAAGAGCCATAGCCAGGAGGACGGACTTGCCACACACAGGCCTATTTGTACTTGGCATGAACGCGAATGTAATTTTATGATGTCTGATCGGATATTTACCCCGTGTCAGTACAGAAGTTGAACAAATTTTGACTCGAGCAAAATGATACTTTGTCTACTTGTGATTAGTTAGACTCACATCATTCTCATTTCCTGCTTCCCTTCCCTGCAGGCAAGAAATGTCCACAGACAGTGGGGAGGCCGAGGTACAGCACTGCTGGAATGCAGGCAGGGGACAAGTCTTTGTAGTCACGGGACTGTCGCAAAACACAGCCTACAGGTAAAAACCTACAGCCTAGTCCCACTCTTCTGAGTCCTGACCGACCCTGTGGCACATTGGGTTGGTAATTCCCAGGATGCAGTTCTTAAGATCACTCCAGTTTCTTTGCAAGTGCACGTGTTTTATTGTGTTCAAAATGTGCTACTGGGGCATCAGTGCAGGGTATCTCCTGCTTTTTGTCCAAGGTGTGATGGGGCATAACATCTGCCCTCTCTCCTCCTCCACCGAAAAAGAGGTTGAAAAGCCCATCCTTATGTCTGTCATCATGACCATGCAGACAAGTCAAATTAGGTGTGAAATAGGGAAAGCAAGATACCCTGGAGTGTCTTCAATAACATTTCATTTCCAGTTTATACTGAGCACCTCACAAGGAATGGACATGCCAAGAATGTGTGCGTAGATGTATATTTATATGTATACAATTACATGTTGAAATTTTAATAATGAATTAAATGCATTGGGCTTCAGACAGGATCCAACCCCTCCCTTTCCTTTTAAAAATTCCATTGTCTGGCGAAGTTCAGGTTTGCTTTTATCATCATCCACGTACTCCTTGAAAGAAACAAGAGTTGGAATCAAGTCAGTCACAAGTCAGTTCACAAGTCAATTTGTAAAGTCAGTTCAGAAATCAGATCAGAACGAAAGAGGTGAACAGTGACAATGGAATACCTCTGCCACTTAAATAGCTTGCGAGTTGACTAAGGACTCAATGACGTATACTTGACTTGCAATGTTTGTGTTGACTTGTGATTGACTTGATATCAATCCTGCAAACCCGTGCCATTGTTGATAAGATACAGTTATTCAGGTGTTTGCATTTCATTTTTTTTATTTCGTTGTCTTGATTAACCAGCGTAACTGTAAATGCGACCTACCACCACAAGGACTCTGCCCACCAGAGCCATGTCAAGAGGAGCTCCCACCCGATTGTCTGTACCACGGGCGGTCCGCCCCTGCCCCCACGCCTCTGGGCCAAGGCTGTGGGCCTCCAGGAGGTCACACTGTCCTGGCTTCCTGGCCACTGCCATGAGGACATTGATGTCATGGGTTACCAGCTGACGCGCAACGGGAAAGTCACATCAGAGATCATACCATACGGCAAGACGGAGAAGACAATCAAGAACTTGAAACCTGGTGAGTTGACATTTTCAGATTTATGAAGTAGTTACTTTGTGTCATTCACTTTGACTTTAAAATTTTTTTAAGAAACAAAGGGGTAAGCTATAATCATTACATTTCATTACTGTATTTAAATCCTCCCATTGAATAGTAGTGTGGTTTTTGGTCCCGTTCATGTTCAAAGCATTTGTCAGTTTTAAGCTGCAGGTTTGGCCCATTATTTCGTTTCTTTGTGTTCCCTTGTGAAACTACCTGTACTGACTTGTGCAGTCGACAGTTTTTGACAACCAATTGGGAATCATTCAAAGAATGCTATTCATTTTTTTTTTGTGGCCACAGATTTCAAGCACTGTTTCAGCCTGTCAATGGTGACCACCAACGCTGGCCAGACCAAAGCCTCAAACTTTGTGACAGTGACCTGTCCAGAGGTGCCCGATGCCCCGGCCATCAGGCAAGAACCATCCACTGAAGACAAGTCCGCTGTCATCGTCTGGCATCGGCAAAAGAGCAAACAGCTAACCCATTACCAGCGAGTTTATTCATTGTTGCAATATACGTCGGTGTAAGAGCAAAACCCCATACTTGAAACTAACATCTCCCCGACGTAAGGTGCATCTTGAAATGCATTATTGTTGCCTGAGAAATTAACCACTTGCCGCCAGGTGGAATTTGAAGTTAGATGACATATACTCCGGGGATTTTCAAGATTTTCTTTTTTCAAAATTCTTCAAAAAATCATAACTTCATTTACTGGACGTTTACACCCACATGAAGGACTGTCTAGTGGTTACTCTAATCTGACAAATATTTCAGCCAGGTCTGCAGCCTTGTAAAAAGAGCCCAGATTGTGCTGTGTTATGTAAGTTTCTTTTGTTCCCGAAACCGGCACAGCGCACTGCTGGCGTCTTTTCAATAGGGGCCAGATTAGCATGCAGCGGTATTGTATCGCTCATCGCTGGAGTGCTGGAGCGCCTTTGGTGGTAATCCGCTTGCACTGAATGCCTCAAGTAGTGGTATAATCTTTCAAAACAATGACGAATTTCCTCCGCTATTGACAACTGAAAAAGCAGCTCAGTCTTTTGTGCGGAGTACAGTCTTTTGTTACAAGGCCCAGCTGTTTTGTCCGGTTTCGGGCTCCCGGGCTTCGTGTAGTTAGCCTATGTGCCGGAAACCGGGTCCCCCGGCAGCATGTGGTTAAATGTCCACTGAAACAAGTTTTTTTTACTGTAAAAGGTTGAAAGGAGGACATAGTCAAAGGCAAGGCTTGCCTCGCAGACCCGCACTGACTCTGTCTAACTTTAAATCTGGTTAAGAAATGGAAGTGGAAGGTAGCACTGGTGTAGAGAGGAAGCTTGAGATGAACTTAAGCATTTAGTAACATCTTAAAGTACATGTAGTAAGTCTGCATGTGGTGTCTGCACAATGATAATATCCAGAAATCATATCTAAACTGCTTTTACTACTGCCAGGAGTGTTACCATATTTGGATAGCCCATTACAAATCTCCCGCAATCTGACCAATCACAAGGCTTGTTCTAGCAGCCTGCAACGGATTGTATGGGTGTTTCCATGTTACGAGGTGTTTTTCTTAAATGTTTGCAGCATATGGAACAAAAACACTAACAAAAAATTTCAGTTACAAAAGTTTGATTGGCTAAAAAACCTGACTATAGACATAAACTAGAAGGTCTAAAACACATTTGTTCACGTTTGTGATTTAAACTTTGTCGTTGCTAACTTGAGATATTTATTAAAAGTTGAATTTGGACAAAAATTGCTGTATCAGTAGGGAAAGGAAATACTATTTGCCCATATGTGGTGATACTCTAAGACTGTAGTATATCTTAGTAATGCCAATCTCAAAAAAAAACTGTGCAAGTGAATTTCACAGAAGATCACACAACGCTTTCCACAACAAAGGCAAGGGATGAAAGAATTACATTGGAGACCTATTCAGTTGTGCTTTTAAGCTTGTAACAGTTCATTATGACGTGACGATTTTCACGCGGTCCGCAATAGGGTCATTTTATAAATTCAGTGTCCACCAGTGTGACATTTTTGTGTCCCTGTTACACCTGACCTGTGTAATTTGACATTGAAGTATCACTGAAATTGATTTCAAGCTGTTACAATTTGTTTGACAGGTAACTTGCATTTAATTCATCACTCTTGGAAATTAGAAAATGTGTTCTGAACTTACAAAATCATACGTCAGATGCGACATTGACACCAAAAAATTGGACCCCTAATCTATAGAATGACCAAATAACTATTTTGCACTATAGCTGCGTGAATATTTGTTCATGTGTTTGTATGTGTGTCTCTCTCTCTGCCACTCGGTCATGTTCCCTATTTCTACACAGGGTGTATGTGGATGGCAGGCTCCACGGAGAGGTCCAGCCCAAGACAAACAAGAAGGATGCATATCTGAAGTACACGCTTCTCAACCTGAAAGCAAATGGCCGTCAGTATAAGGTGGCAGTCAGAGTAAGTCACAAAGTCCAACTGACATTCAACGTCAACCAGGATTGATTGTACTTTGCAGGAGCATTAAATGATCATACGTATGGATGAACTGTGTGTTTAATGCGTCAAATTGTCAATTTGTACGTTGTTACTGCTGTTTTCATCAACACAGTTGAAACTCCCAATCTAATATGTCCAACATTTCCTGATAGTGTGGAATAAAGGGCCATTTTCTAAACCTTGGCTTTCTTTTAAATCAAAAGGTAAACACCTGCTTACATAGGGGCACAGTTGCACTGAGGAAATTTTGACCAATTCTTGTCATAGTAGCCTTTCTATGAGTATATCTGTGCTTCCCCGTCAGGCCCATGCCGGCTGGAGTTCTCTCAAGGGGGACCAACCAACCGAGGTGACCTGTGGTGTCCTGAGCCCAGAGTCCAACCTGCTCACGGTAGCCTGCTCCAGGGCACTGCCCGTGTCTCTGGACCTGAGGTTGGAGTGCATTCACTCAGACAGCGTTGACATAATGTGGGCCGTACTCGACGAGGACGAGGCATCTGAAGTCCAGGTGAAGTTGTTTAGTTCGGACTCGTACATAGAGTTGCATCACATTGAATAAGTACATGCATCATACGTACAGGCGCTAACCGTATGGGATACTTTATCACTCTAGAGGTAGTAAAAATGAGCACTTACAAAGGTGAACTTTGCACCAGGGAGATGCAGATTTTTAATAACTGTTTTTGGCCCTTAAATGAGTACTGTTCATCACAGGGGTAAACCCCTACTTTAAAACAACCAAAACACTATCGGGCACATTGATTTTTTCCGTGCAGTGGTGCATGTACTGTACACTGTCGATCACTGGCTGTCATGTCTGTGATTGTAAAAGATGAAGTAGTAAGATTGGAGTGTGTGTTGCATTTGTGCAATTGTTGCCAACGTCGTGGAATGGTTTACCATTAAAGTGGCACATTTGGCAACATTTCCTTGCGTGGAATGAACTTCACTATCCAGAAACACGGCAACCATACTGTGTCTGTACAAATGCTGAAACTAAATTCGTTTTCATTTGAGGCTTCTTGCATTTCAGAAAGTAACAATAACAGTATCTCAAGAGCCTCATGCAGGAAAACCACTGGCGATTTGATTGTAGGAACTCGGCTTGAATTGATTCTTGATCTGTGAGAACAACTCTTTACAAAACTACGCGTAGAATTGTTACTGAACAGGATTCTATATTTGGTTGCAGGGATTCATTATCCTAAAGGACGATCACCCACACAGCGGCAGTATCCTTCCTCCCAGCATCACCCACGCTACCCTGTCCAACCTCAAGCCAGGTAGCGCCCTCACAGTCCAGGTCCTAGCAATCTCCCAGTCTCTGTCTAATGATAGTGGAGAGGAGCCAATAACAGATGGTATGTTTTGGATCGTAACACTAACATGCACGTCATTAAGGATGTTTTTAACTGCATGCTAAGTTTCACAATGATTGGTCTTTCAACAGCTGAGATCTTTGGCACAATTTCCCCCTTCTCCCAGAGAAAGTTTTTTTAGGGTTAAGCCTAGCTCCTGAAGCATTGTTTATTTTGGAAAATTCCTGAATCTTGAAAAATCTACCGCTTCACAATTTCAGTGGCACATGGTAATTTAACTGCCTTGAGTCATCATACCCCAAGTATGATGGCTATTGTCTTCCAAAACTCTTGCAAAATTGTCCCAAATGACAGATGCATGCTTATTGGGAATGTTATGTGCACTAGCCTAGCTACCTTGAGCTGAAGCGCCCACTGGGTGGTTGAAATGAGCCATGTTGACGAGGAGTGTTCATTTTGTTGGTAACAGTGCGACTGTAACGTATGCATTTCATAGTCATTTGTGAACTAGTGAAGTGCAGTTCCCACCAAAGGAGCCTCCGTTACTGGGACAGTTGCGCCCTCTCTTGGTCCAGCTCAGGGCTCGTAACCCAGTTTGTCTGTTCTTGCAGATGAAATTGAAGAAGCCCTGAAGAGGTGTCCCCCCAACTTGATACTACAAAGCCACGTATTGCAAGTGGATTACGATGGTCTGGTGCCGGCCCCGTCCAGGATCTGGTGCGAGCTGGTCACCAGCCACTCGTTCATGGTGGTTTGGGATAAAGGTCAGTAGGGTATCTACCACTTTGTTGGAATAACTTAGCCCAGGCTTACAACAATGCACTTGTCTGTGAAAGCGGAAAGTTAGAGTCTAAGTTTTTTTCCCATAGGCACATGCATAATTGTTAGCCCTAGTCAAGTCATATGCATGCAGTCTTTCCCTCACGTGACTGGTTTGAACTCAGAGTCCGAGTGTTTCACAGATATAGAACCAGACGACAGCCTTTAAGGATGGTTTGGACTTTGTGCGAACATGAACAATTGTATGTCGTCATTCCATATATCTCTCGTAGCAAATTTACAAAAGTGGAATGCATTTCAAGAAGTCCATTATTGTGTTTCATAGCATCAACTTCGCTTCACTTCTGCATTCGCCTGAAGTGTGAACCAGCCTTTGCGCGGTTGTCCTCACTTGGTATGTCATGGGATGACATGGTGCTGTGTTAAAGTGAATGCATCACTCATACCTCCATCTGAAACCACTTTCCGGCCCCATACAGCTCTAAGCATTGTACTGAGTGAAGGCCATTCTCCAAACAGGTTTCAGGAGCTGCAGCTTGTTGAGGTTTTTCGGTCACATAACGGTCAGTGTCCGAGTTACATCAGTGTACATAGAAATGCATACGCCTCTAAAGTCTTTCTGGCATTCTTGCGTATTCAAATTAGCAATGGAAATACACAGCTTTGAAAATACATGCACATCCGTGTAGATGGAATGCTTCCTGAGCTGCCGTTGCCCGTCAAGTGAATAACCTCCGTTTGCAACTGGTGAAAACCCAGACGTACCGCTAAACCGAAGATTATGTAGCCTTAGCTTTTCAGATTGCTTTTATGGAGCTTTCACTGTCTTCACATCCAGGGAAGAAGCAGCGGAGGCATTGTGCAGCACCTGAAAGCTACACTGTCACATGGTGGGAGCTGTCCAAGAAATCAGGAGAGCCTCCTCAGAGCAAAGTGACCTCTGGTGAGCACCTTACGCTCTAATCTCTTAACCTGAACACAAATCACTAAACCCATGCAGAGTTGCAGAGCTTTGCATTTCAAGCACAGATCTTTTTCATCACTTGGCAAGTAAAAAAAAGAAAGAAAAAATTAGAAAAATGCACATTCGCAATGTAGATTGAACATATTTTTCAATAGCCTAAAGTCTAGTATTCCAGAAAATCTTTCTTTTTGTACAAATTACAAATGGCAAAAAATGTTACAAGGTGAGAATGATAGCGTGTAAAGGTGAGCAGTTCCCATTGTCAAATTGGACTTCAAGTGGGGCATTTGGTGTCAAAAATGACAAGGGGTGTGAAAAAATCGGGATCACTACCACCATCAGCGGCCAAAGGGGTATTTTAAACCTCGAAAGGGGTATCAGTAACAAGTGGAGCTGAATGTTGTCTTCTGCATATAGATGATCACTTGCTGATCGATGGTCTGGACCTGGGCACCAAGTACTGCATAACCGTTCAGGCTCGAGGAAAGCGCACACAGCCGCACAGAGGCAGTGAGTACACAGTCACGTACAAACAATTACACTGAGATATTTGCACCAGCAAACTCTGCGGCGTTGAGAGGCTTGTCAGTTTCATCGCAATTTAAGACTAACGGTGATGTGGTATTTATGTCGTGCACATTAATGGTATTTCTTGCACATGCATTAAAATATTTCATCAGTAGACACACTCATGCCTTGTAAAAAAAAAAACCTGCAACCAAAAATTTGTCTAATTTCACTGATATTTTTAACCCATTTCATCTGTCAATTTTTTGTCAATTACACCTTACTTTCATTATGACACTTGGTCAGATTTCCAAAAGGGAAATGACCGCTTATCCTATGGACTAAGCTGCAACCATATTCAGAATACGTGACTGGCTCTAGAAAAATGGGTAATAAGTCGCCAGATTTAGGTATTGAGTTTTTAATATGGCTGGAATCTGTACATCAAAGGTTACAATTTAATATATAAATGATCCCTGTAGTGCACTGCGTTCTGGAGATATAGACATTTGTATATCCACATTTTCGGATTCAATAAAAGCACTTTTCAAGAAAAAGCTCATAAAGTGTAGCACTTGGAAACACAAGGCTATATGGGATTTCCTACTGAATGATGAAGTTGTCATCTCTTTTTGTCAGTATCCATGTTTGTAGTCACAAATTATGAAGATATGAATATTATGGAAGTTATTAAAGGAAAAATCACAAAATCACACCCTCTCCAAATAGAACAGGCAATTGCGTGATTTCTCATTGTGCGACTTATTACCCTTTTTTTGCAGAGCGGGTTACATATTGTGGAGGTAACGTCTTGTGTCTGTTGCACATGTTTGGGGAAATATGACAGTTTAAGGCCTGCATGGATTTCATTGCTCAGTCCATGAAAGGAGTAGTTTTACAATGTACATCCGTACATGTACATGTGTATGTAAATTAGACAGACGCATGGTGTCACTTCAATAACAGCCTTTAACTTTGGTCCCTAAGTAAGCTTTAGTTGATCATATGATTTCTTCCTTGTTTGGTTGGTGATTGAAAATGGTATACCACATTACAGCAAGTACATATATATGGCATCAGTACATTTGGTGAATTATTTTAATCCCAGAAGGCAGACCCGACTCGGCCAGCTATGAGGTCCCCGTATTGAGCCAGACAGAGTCCATCACAGTCACCACAGCCAGTCCCCCTGAGCCGCCCAGCCAGCTGACTGTAGCCTCTGTAGGCTCCAACACCGTGCAGCTGAAATGGGAGCCACCCACAGAGAAGGGGGCCGAAGTCATTGGTGAGTTTCCCAGTCATTCCATGCCCTCCGCTGGTTATATTAACTGTGTTTCCCTTGCTGGGACATTGCTTGAATCCTCCAAGATCAGCCGCTGCACCAAATAGCCTATTCTCTGTTCTCAAACTTCCAAGGGACATCCAGCCCCATGTAAATGCAATAAGGGCTGGCCTCTACCTCCTTGGTGGAACAACAGCATTCTTGAATGTCCTCACCTAGTCTCTTAAAATTTGAAAAGATTTGGACTCAAGTTAACTCGTCATCTTGAGAGGTTAAATACATGTGAACATCAAATGTGTATTATTATCGTGTTGCACAGGATTACGAGTTTACGTCACTATGCAGAGCAACAACTCTGTACAAACTGTACAACACGCTGATCTGCTACCAGATGCTACCTCGGCAATCATCAAAAACCTGCAGGAATCCTCAACCTACTCGCTGCACCTCGTCACCATCACGGACGAATTTTTTGATAAGGACAACTCGCCAAGTGAAAGTCCACGAACAAAACTGCGGGGTCTTCCAGAAGACTGGAGTCTCGTGCCCAAGGATTCAATATGGCTACCTTGTGTCAGCGTGGACACCACCACGACCGGGGTGTCGCCACCAAGCGACTTAAGCTGCACCTTTGATTGCTCGGATACGGTCACCCTCAACTGGAGGGCATCAGCGCATGAACAGAGAACGTTGAAGAAGTACGAGGTGCAGTGGGCGGAAGTGAAGAGCACCACGGCTTTGACCTCAAGCAGCGACCCTCACCAAGTCATTGAGATTCCAAATGGTGAGGGCACAACATCGTGCGAGATACCAGGCTTAAACAAAGGAGTGAGGTACTGCTTCACAGTCGTAGCAGTCATCACAGAGCTGGACTCTGGAAAGCAGAACCTCAAGGGCTCAAAGAAGAAAGGGAGAAAGCAAAGCCTGCAGGCAAAAGAGAACCTCATCAGACTTGCCTCAGAACCATATGTCATCAGAATACCAGCCCCCTGCATTGCTCCGTATGTGCTGGTCACAGGATTTGGCCTGTCATGGGTTGATGTGTATTGGGAGAAGCCACCGTTGGTGACCGTACTTACAAACCAAGGTATAGAAGTCAGCCATCCAACACTAATTAAGACTAAAACATTGTTAGGGAGGCTTCGTCAAGAATTTGTTGGAGGAAAAAAAATTTGGAAACCCTTACTTTTAGAGCTTATCGATGTCCGCATAGTCAACACATTAAGGAAAGGAATCTCTGAGTTTATTCAAACAGCAGTGCTGTCACAGGTTTCCTTGTAGGGCAAAACTTAGAATATGCTGCACTCTATAGGCCAGCATATGCCACTCACAAACATTAATGGAGTTGAGCTTACACTTTTTCCCAAGTGTTGTGTGATGAAAGTGCACTCTGGCAAATCAGTGCATCGATGGGTCTACCTTGCCAGTCTCTATGTTACATGTGCTTGCACTTTTATTTAACGATTCAGGCATTCATTTATTTGTATGCAACTGTATTAAAACATACATACTTTGTGGAAAAAAACATGTTTTGTGGCCTCTGCAAGAATGTTGAATGCGGTGTGATGTGCTGGTGTGTATTTCTGTGCCTCTGTGCGGATAGACTGACAGAGGCACCCCAAGACTTTTGGCGCAATTTCTTGTATAACCACACTTCACAAAATGTGGCTTCGCAGCTTTGTATTTGTCAGTAAACCTGTAATCTTTCATGGATTCGTAGAGAACGATTCTTGCTCCGGCTGTATCCATCGCACCCTCCTAGGCTACTTGCTCAGCATCAACGGCACTACCTATGCCCGCCTGAAGCCCACCACCCAGCAGTATACCATCGACTGCTCCCCGGGCAAGACATACGAGATTGGCCTGACAGCCATCACAACCACGGATAAGAATGTCAGCAAGAAGCTGAGCATCGGGGGAAGGGGCCATAGCTGGCTAGACTCGGCTGAGTTGGAGGGTCTGTGCGACCGGGCCACCTCTGAGCCGCTGACCGTCACTCTGCCAAAACAACAGTCAGGTATGCTGTAATAGGTTTTTTTAAGGAATCTTGACAAAGGAAACGTAAGAATGTGGAAACATTAAAGGTTAATAACAGAAATTGAAAACATTTAATTCACGTGAAGTATTTAAAAATAACAATAAATACGTACATGTAACCTTTTCCAACACATCATAATTCAATATTTACCCCTGATTGTGTTCAATGTAGCTTGGCCCACAGGCAAACACTGTCTCACTTCAAGAAATACACGGTAGGACTCTGTCTTTTAATTTCTACCTTGAACCGAGACAGTGTGACATGATCTATTGCAAGCGTACGATACTGCATGTACTGTGTGCAATCATGCAATGTACATGTACAGTGTAGGTGATCTGCTGATTATGTCATCAAATCAGCTTTGGAGTGCGAATGGCCAAAAGGGGATTTTTTGTGGGCAGGGAAACACAGGATCTTTTTATTCATTTGGGGTCACGATTAAAGGGGTAAACATTGAATTGATGATGTTTTTGATATGGTTACGTATTTATTGTTATTTTGAAATACTTCACGTGAACTAAACGTTTTACATTTCTGTTAACCTTTAACAATTACGTACATTGAGCAAATGTTGAGAAACAAGATAAATTATACTGAGCATTTTTCAGATTTTTCAAAATGTCATCAAACTTGCTATGAAATCTCTCTATTTTATAGGGAATGTTGTGAAACTCAGCGCCGAATTTCATCCTTCGTCTGAAAGACAGAATGATGACTCTGATGAAAACAAGTAAGTGAAATCAAAATATTTTTACAAAGAAATTTTAACTCACTCATGGTGATTCAAGTAGCACTGAAAAAAATTCCAGATTATTTAGTTACAGCAGCATCCAAAAAGCTAGGATGAAGTGGTATTTTCCTATGACGACACTTTGCAATGGTTAAAGGAAACTGTTTATAAGCGACCACATCTGGTGCTTTGTCCACTTTCAGAAACACAGTGTCTTTCTTTTCCAGTGATCTTCGGGGTGATATTCATTTGGAGTGGGTGTTGCAGGATTGTGGTACGGCGGAGGAGCAAGGCATCGTGGGATATGACATCACCTGGCTGAATGATGCTGATGTAGAGGAGCGAGTCGCCACCCTCCCGCATACTGCCACCAACTACGACATTCCTGTCTACCACAGCAAGTAATGCCAGGAAGCTTAGCTGCACTTTTGCTGAAAAAAGTCTTGTTTGTCTGCTTGTCTTAGTTGGAGTTGGAGTCAAATCACTGCAACTCATTTGGCAGATGGAAGTTGGTCAGATTCAAGTCACAAGCTGTACAGTTGTTCTGTGATAAAGGCATCCCTGTGTCACTTGCATTCCCTTCTACTTGTAAACTGATTCGTGATTTGACTTGTGATTTGACCTTTAATAGTGTGATTTTACTTGTACTTTGAACTGTGTTTTGGCTTGTGACAAGGCTTAAAATCTCACTTGTACTTTTGACTATTTGACATGTATTTTGACTAGCTATTTGATATCTACTTTGACTTGTGATCTGTCATTTTTGTGAATTGTGATTTGTCTTTATACCTGACTTCTGTTTTGACTTTTGATTTGACTCATAATTTGACAGGTGATATGACTTGTTATTTGACTTGAGATGTGATGTGCATTTGGACGTGTGAGTTGATTCTGACTTTGACTTGTGACTTGACTTGCATAAGTAATTGAATTTGACTTGAATTCATGCCTATCAGTTCATGGAAATATAACTGACAGGCATGTAAGTGGCACACCTAGATTTAGCCAGTATTTCTTTAATAAACTTGTGTAGATTGCTGGATTGCTTTTTTTGGCAGAGTACCTGACACTCCCCCAGGCATCTAAGTGGCATACATAGATTTAGCCAGTATTTCTTTAAACCTATGTAGATTACTGGATTGCTTTTTTGGCAGAGTGGCTGTTATTTGTAAGGGTTTGGGTTCACGTACAGGAGAGTGTCACAAATTTGCTCTAACCAAGCCTTAACAAGCGTCATATAGTGCAAATCTATGCTACTTTCCATGCTGGATAGTTGATACCCATCTCAGTCAACCAAAACACTTTTGTATTAAGAATTTTGTAGCCTGCATGAAGTAATTGCCTCTCAAAGATTCTCTCAGAAACAGCATAGAGGACCTTGATAAAGCACTGTTTCAAAGAATCTCAAGTTGGAGTTTCGTCCTCCATCAAGCATTCCTTCCTCTTCCTGTTGGTCCTAGGTGCGTGTACACAATGAGCATTCACGCCACCCAGTACGACGACATGTGGCAAGGCCTGCCCACGCCCAGCATACAGTGCATCATACCGGGACCCCCCGACCCACCCAGGCTATGCTGCACCTCGGTCCTGCAGGAGGAGTTTATCCTGGAGTGGGGCGAGCCAAGGATGTACGGAGGGGTTGGCATCAGGGGGTATCAGGTAGGGCAGCAGTTGAAGGATAACTAGTTGGTACAGAAGTCAGTACTGATACGGATATTGGACAGATGCCTCAAGTGGTCCTGAAAGTGACAGATGCATATTACATAGAGGATTTTGAAGGATTGTTTGTGGCAAATTGTGGAAAATCACTCCAAAAAAGTCATCACAATGAACATGTCTTTTTAACTTCTGCATGTTCCTCGTCAGAAGATGATTGAAATTTCACAGCAAATTGTGAATGCCATTTTAGGAAATTGCTAAGTTACATGTAGCTATCAAGACTAGTTTACCATCAGAAATACATACTTTTTTCAGTCAATCTACAAAATGCTTTAATAATGCAGTATTAACATGAAAAACACCAAAGTTTCTTGTAACACAGATCAATTTTTTATAACCTTTCACTTGTTAAGCTGCTATTGTCTTTTATGAAATCAAATGAAGTGTGAAATTCAATACTATTTCTCCTTCTGTCAGGTTTACATGAATGACAAGAAAGTTGGCCAGGAGTTAAGTTCATCCCACTACAAAGCTGCCATCCCTTGCCGCCCAAACAGGTCGGTTGTGCCCCTTTTCCCCCCAATTTTTTTGGGAATTTAAAGTGTTTCTAGTAATGGTCATTTCACCATAGTTCAGAAAGTTGTGCTTTCAGTTACCCCAATTAACCCAACGAGGCAGATTCACATGTTGACATGGAAGTGACTGCAGATGCGAATATGTGGCATCGTGGCCCATACTCATACAGTGATTGGAATGTCTCATGACATCATACTCACTCGACATTCACATCCACGTGAGCTGGAAACAACCTCTGTACGTTGTCTGCACACATTTCAACATTGCACAGAACGTCCTTCTCACTTCAGTGACTGAATTTGATCTGTTGGTGTTTTGTTTTTTATCAGGACCTACCACATGAGCATCGTAGCCCTCAGTGCCCACCCCAGCTACCGGGATTCCGACCTGTCGGAGGAGGTCCGCATCACCTGCTGGTCTCCTGAGACCCGCCCCACGCAGCCCCCAGCAGCAGCAGGCACCGTACAGAGGGACAGGTATTCTGGGCAAGGGGACGGCCGCGGCAAGGGACTGCTCTGCCCGGAGGATATCTCCATTGGTGTGCTGGATCTGACGGAGACCAGCATCGTGCTGGAGTGGAGACTGCCATTGATTGGATGTAAGGCTCTTTTTGTCTATTCACCCATCTTTCTGTCCATTTCATTATTTGTCTGTAATTCCTCTGTGATTTCCTTAACTTGCTCTGATCACATGCGGATGTTTTATATTTCAATCAATTTAACATCCTTATCCAGGGGGGCAAACAGAGGCCATGGTCTCCCAAAAAGAAAACTGATGAGGATTTTTCTTTTAATCAATCAGCGTAACGATATTAAGTGTCGTAAATGGAGGTTGTTTTGTATGGACAGAGCGAATTTGTTCATGAAATTGTTTCTGAGTAGCTGTTTAATTCTGATCAGTTAAATGCAAAAGTGCACTGGGGACGCTGCTTCCTTGTTTGCCCCCAACAAATTAGGGTCTGGACTTGGCGTTGTCCTTGTCCATGCCAAACCCCTTACATGGAGTGGGAAAAAACAGTGATCCTTTCAGTTGTTATTTGAATGGGACAAAATTTTTTGAACTGTGATTTAAACTACCATAGCTCTGTTGACTTTCAAGTTACAGAAAGTGAAAGGGCTGTTGTACATTGTGGAATCAGTCTCCTTTGACCTTATGTTAGCCCTTGGCCAAATGGGGTGAGATGCATGAGGGAGTGCACGATAATTGACCATAAGAACAAAACCCTCTGGTATTAACTTGAAATCTCACAGATGTACTCATAATGAATATATTAACGATTCCTAAAGATCCTAAAGAACCGCCAAGATGATGGGAGAATGCTAAAAAACAGCCTCTGTGGGGCTTACATGTGCAATTACCTTTATTTGTGTTTTGTTGCTTTTGTTTTTGATTTCTAAAGTTCAGTCATTTGTTGTGACTGACGTCTAATTGCTTCCTTTTTTGGCCTTCTGTCTCTAGTGGAGAGCCAGGAGCTGGTGGATCGGATCAAAGTTATGTGGAGCAGTGTGGCAAAACCCAAGGTTAGAATTGTGGTATTTTTTCCTCAGCAACCAGTACATTGAGAGTGTGCTGTTAAAAATGAAATCAGGGATACCAAACTTCCGGCCATTGGGAAAAACCTTTGGCCTTCTGCATTTGTGGGCTGGAACAATAATATTTTTAATGCGGGAACTGTAATGCCACGCCTGAAACTTACAAAAGATCCCATGCGCATGCATTTTACCTGTATTTTCCAGTACTTTTATGCCTGCTTTATTCACTTTCAAAAGTTTCTTGCCCGGGACTGAGAACCCACTGGCATTCCAAACAAAGATTATGAAAAAGTTGCTTGGCTGTGAAAGAACTTCAAGAGTTTCTGTCCAGTTCCAACGAAGAAAAGACAAAAAAAATCCAAAATGGCGGGCAGAGGTAATTCGACGACTGTTTGATGACTGCATGAATATTGCAAAAAACAGCCGTCATAAAAGCTATGATCGTCCTTGTCCAAGAAATTTATCTAATTAAAACATTGCACAGCTAAGTGAAATCAAACTTTATATTGTGCAGCTACTGCACAAATAGATGGTGCGGGGCTTACGTGTGGTTCAACGTTATGTCAAGTTTTGTGAAATCAACTGCTGGTCTTATGTATTTTGTGTGGCATATGCCTTTCTCACTAATTTATGCCAAATAAGAGATGGCAATAATTTACTATATACATGTAGGTTTCATTCACCACAAAATCAACCATGTAATTTAGTTTCCTCAGTAACTTTTTGTATTGAAAAATGCACTTTTTGTGCGTAAGCACAACCTCAGTTTCCTGCAAAAGATAAAAATTTGCAGATAAAGAATGAAGTTCTTCTTAGGGCTAATGCGTCTTGTCCTTTTGGCAACTGCAGGAGCTGGAGGTTGTGCTGAAACCTACCGCCACCCAGTACACCATCAGGGGATGCATGCCGGGCACCAATCACTTTGTGGCCGTGGCGGCGATGGACAAGGCTGACAGGGTGCTGCACAGGTCGCGACTGGTCACCATCCAGACGACTGCCCCTCTGTCTGCTCCGCATCTCAGGATAAGGTCAGTGCTGGTCACTGTGAACCGGTTGCAGATGGCTATTATCCAGAGTTTCTACAGTCGTTCAAAATCCTGATAAAAACAGTTGTCCTGGAAAGTTATGGAAAAGTCATAGACTAGCGGGGAAAAATAGGAAACCTGCCGTCGGTGGAAGTAAGTCGTAGAAAAGCTATCCATGGAAATCAATATCAAGCAAGGTTGATATTTTTGGAATAATGAGAAATGAACAGGCTATATCCTATCAGTGGCATTTGTCCCGTTTATACTATTGAACCAATTTTCTCTGCAGGCATTACGTCATGGAAATTCATATCTTAGTCCGTGAAAGTGCTGGAAAAGGCATGGAATTTGGTTTTCAGATTTTTGTGGGAATTCTGATGTGTCATTCAACCAAAATCAACTCATCCCACATGCGGTGTGATTTTCAGCTTAAAATGCTGACTTTTGAGAATGTGAAGATGCCACAATCGCAGTCCTTCACAAAGTCAGATTTAATGCTGACTCTAGTGGCCATTTGTTCAAGATTTGTCCAAATCAATGCTGTTCTGAAACTCCCAAACAGTGATTGATAATTTGCTACAATGCCTGGCTGTGGCACACAGTTGCTGTGTGCACACACAGACTTGATAGGAAATACTGCGTTAACTCTCTGAAGTAGGGTATTATTAAAGTGTGCGTCATCAAAAAGCAAGGGCGATAAGCGGCGACATTCACTGGGAATGCCAGCAACTACGTCTGACTTCCTGTCAGACCTTTAAAGCTTCATGTACACCAAAACCACAAACACAATGAGAGAGGGGATGAGAAAACTTCAAAGGCTTTTGGCTGGTGGGTTGGCGGTTGTTTAAGTTTCATGTAACCCGGTCTACGTGACAATGCAGACATGACACTGGATGACTTGTGCCACAAAAGATAGAGTGAAATAAGACAATGTGGTTTTCCTCACGTTTCCAAGCAAATTAGCAAAAATACCATGGTATCGAAATTCTGTACGTACTTGCCGGTATTTTGGTATTTAGTATCATCAGTTAGTATTTTTCGGTATTGAAAAACTGCCACTATTTGGTGATACCGAAATACCATCCAAGCCTACTAACTCGTTGGTAGACATTGGCATTTTATTTTGTCATCCTGCATACACGTTCAGGTCCTGCACCTACAGCGGCTGCATCTTGGAGTGGGACAAGCCCACACAGTTTGGCAACGCCCACTTGGCCGGTTACCAGCTGCGACTGAATGGCAAAGATCATGACAGGCTACCGGCTGGGGCATCCACGTACCTGTTCACGGCTGGCAAGATGTGCAAGGAGTACAGGTTCACCATGCAGGTGCGTGTTGCCTTGGACAGGGTGTGGCTCACCGAGGCCAACTTTGAACAAGAGGCTGAGCAGAAAAAATATTGCCTAGTAATTTACATCTAAGAACTAGCTTTATCACACAGTGTCACACAGCATGCAGCACTTTATGCTGGTAGCCAGGTATTTAGCTCTTCTGCAAAGCCTGGCTTTGTTTGCAGCTGTGGCCTTACTTTGGGTCTTAGAAGCATATTCACAGGCCTGTAAAAGTTTGATGGACCAAAAGAAAAGACTTCCATCTTTGCTTTACATTTCACTCGCTGATGTTCCCTTGAGACATTGACCTTGAATACTTAGGTCACACACATAGACCCAGCTGGATCACATAAGCCAAGGCAGAGATAAAAGCAAGTTTAGAGAATGGGTTGAACAGAATGTGTACCCTGCAAACCTGTATGTATTACCACCAAAAAGTCTTTCTCTCAAGCGTCCTGGTTTGTTTACTGATTTCCTGAAAGAGTCTAGGAATTATGGGAAAACTCTCAAGTAGTTATAACTCTGTTTTCTTACATTCCCTTTCCAGGCCTTGTGTACCATTCCACACCTCCATAGCCAAGCCTCAGAGCCAGCCTTGGTGACCTGGCCTGGGATCCTACCTCCTGCCTTACACCGAGCAGCCACGACCAAGCTCAATGCCATCAGAGTTTCATGGCCAGAGCCTAAAGTCACCGGCGGGGCCAAAGTCGAACACTACAAGGTCAGTCATTCCAAAATGGCTGACGGAGAATTCCCTATCTTATCACTCAATATGTTTTCAGTTGGATAAAGTACAATTAATTATAATCAGTCAACAAACGTACATGTACATGTTTCCATAATGCCATATTTTTTATAATACAGTGTCTCAGTGGCCAGGAGGTTGTTGCCAAAGGCCCTTTATCTTAATCCTTTTTAACCCAACCTTCCCCAACCACAGAATTAAACAGTGGTAAAGTGTTTGAATCTGTGGGGATAGGTCTGGTAGGCCCATAACAGCTTGCTTTTGCATTGGGTTTGGCATTCCTCAGAAAAGTCCAACAGCCTCTGTGCACAAAGTCCCATATGAGTGTTTAACTTTGTGTGAATAGGGAAAGTTAGGGCCAGCAACCCTTGGGGGGGGTTAGGGTTAAGATAAAGGTATTTAGATGAATGTATTTTTATTTGAATCCTTTCAGAGGTATTTTGCATGTTTGTTTTATTGGCTGCACGCGTCAAGCTGAAGACTGTGCATGTGAATGTAGTGCCACCACAGTTAGGGCATCTAGTCGGATTGGTCTAATGGTCAGAGAAGCATCATGATGTGGCCATGCATACCACCGCAGTAATGATTTCTTTGTTCCGGTCGGCATGTTGGTCAAGCAAGTCTATAAACAAAATGGAAGTAAACACCCTAACTGCAGTGACATGCAACTCAAGCGCGCATGCTTCAACTCGATGTGTGCGTGCAGTTGGCAGGCCTCAACATTGTAATAGTCAAAGAGGCATGTGATGTACATGTACATGGACCACCTGTCCAGGAGGGTAGAGCTACCGCGGCAGTAACGGCTTCTCATTCTGGTTGCCAAATTAGTCTATACACTACATAGCTACCACTTCCTTGTAGAGCAAAACTGTCTTCATCACTTTGTGGTGCAACTGTTGATTGAAGGGAGCCCTTTTTTACACATTTAAATTTGATAAGGTGACATCATGCTTGCAAATAATAGCAATTCAATTACTCCGAAATACTTCTTGTTCCTCATCTCCTCAATGTGTCCATAGGTCACAAAATGTAGCCCAGCTATTAACCTCACAGAAAGACCCATGTGTGAACTGGAATCAAATTCATCGACACATTTTTTCGTCATGAGCGTTCAACTACAGTCACCACTGATAAAAAAAAAATACTCTGCTCTCACTCTCTTGTCCAGGTAATGTGCATGGAGGAATCAGGCACGGGCCACAAGGCCCTGCCCCCCAAACAACGCCAGCCCCTCAAGACCCTCGGCCCCCTCCCACTGGACCAGCGCTGGGCTGAATTCCCCCACCTCTCCCCCCATGCCGCCTACACCTTCCTGCTGGACACCCAGGTGAGCGGGGTGGGAAAGGCGGTCCGGTCGCGGCCCCTTAACAAGCAGTACGTGGCCCGCCGGCCAGCACCGCCTAAGGTCAGGGTAACGGTGAGAGGTTTGGAAGAGCGACGAGCCCTGGAAATGGAAGCCTGTCAGCTGGTCAATATGAGACACAGGTGTGTTGCGGGAAGTTTTTAAAAGGTCTCCTTTCTACATGTTGCACTCATTTTTTGGTTTACATGTTCACTCAGTACCACATGTACGGAGTAAATGCACTGAGTACCAGTATGCATCTTAATAACCTGTAAATTAACTCATCTTTCTTCTCAGTAAAAAATTTCCAATTTAAAATCGATCGCATCCAGTTGCCGGTGTTGTAGTCAAGATGTCATCAGACCAGATGCAAGATCATTCACGTGACCTGTCACAAAACCACCCTCAAGTAATGGTGCAAACAGTGACAAAGTAATGCGTATGTTGCAGCCTTTTTGAAATAGGCTGTGACTTAAATTCAGACTGGAGGTCTCGTGTTGTCTTATGATTGTCCTGAGAAGTTCACCAACAACACTGCTAAGAAAACACACAAAAACAAACAGTTGTACGGTGATACATGGTGATAAAATTCGGTGCCTTGATATCAACCATTTGCTGTACACATAGCTAGTTGAAAAACAATACTCTGAATTGTGCCTTTAAATGACTTTTGATAAGTTTGAACTAAGACTACGTCCTTGTTGACACCCAGGCTTCTCCAAGAATTGATCAGCTACCAACAGGGAAGTAACCCCGGCCAGCCACCAGGAGCAGTGGAAAATGAAGATTTCTCGGCAGAAGTAAGACCTTTGCTAAGTTTCTGCGCTTCATAAAGTGCTTCCCATTGATGGGGGTATATAGTGGTCGACCTTTCAATGCAAATTTCTCCCATAATGAAAGTGTCTGTGTCCTTTTATTACTCAACTGTGCAGGCCATCGGCTGATAGTTCTTACTCCGTAATTTTCTGTAAAGGATGCACATGAGACTGAAAAGATGTGACTACATGTCCACGTGGCCAAGGAAATATAGTTTATTTACTTGCTAATGGTTGCTCGTGTTTAGTGTAGCTGAGCTGAAGTTATCCAAAGGTTCGAGAGAATTTTTTGGCTCATTATCTCACATGATGCTCATGTATTGTCAGTTATTTTGTTTGACACATGGAATGTATTGACCTAAGTAATGCGAGATTATTAACTGGATTTTTCTTGCTTCACGTGTTAAAAGCGAAAGTAAGGTTGCATTCTGGGTCTTTCCATCTCCTCTTTCTTCAGATTTCCGATGCTTTGTCAGCTCTGGCTGAGATGGAAGACCAGCTGTTCCAAGTCTTGGAAACGCTTATCCCCTACACAGGTATTGAAACCCTCTCACTGAAGTCATTCCAGTCGTTGTCACAGTTGTCGCGCTTGCATTCCTGAAGCTTCTTTGAAAATGAACAAACCGTATTGCGCACAAACCTAGTATTAGCAATTTGAAAGGAAGCTGTTCATGAAAAATGTGAGTTTTTAGAATTAACACGCAGTTGTGGATTAGAGTGCATTTCCAAATGTAGAATATTCTCAGTTACTTCCAAAAATGTAGCACAACCTGAACTCTGAACAGTGATGATCTGTGAAAGGCTTGGACACCGAATGAAAACACACTGTTGGTTTCTTAAAAGTATTTACCTGCTGAATTAATGCATACAGGAGACATATAGTAGGTCAAACATTTTTGAGTCCAAAATCCATACATACATGTACACATACACAGTTAAAAGGTCAGTGTAATAAAACAAGTCACCTAGGATAAACTCATGAGCATTCCATTTTTATAAACACTTCATGCATAGAATTACCAAATGTTAAGAGTTATCCAACTATTCATCCAAAAGCACACTTCCCTGTTTCAGTGGTGAAAAGTATTCGTATAGTAGCTTACTTTCAGAACTTGGTTGCTATGGAAGTTCGTTTGGAAGATGGGTCAGCTATACATGTAGTACTGTGGGCAACAAGTAGTGAGAGTCCATCTCATGTGAAAAAGAATCTTACTCACAGGGTCCTTGTAGGTGTAAGGAAATGCTGTGATGATGTCTGATGACAAAGGCTAACCTCAAGGCTTACACCTGTCAGGAGCCTGTTCTTCCTGTTTGTATGTTGTTACTGTGTTCTTGACAGAGAGTTCTGAGTATTTCAAGTTTTCAAACTTCTCCTTTAAGAAGGAAAATGATGTGTGCCTAATCCTGCAGGCACCGTGGCTGTGGATGTGGAGTGGGACCCAGTCCGAGAGAGCAAAGACGTGAATCTGTCCGGCTTCAAGGTTCTCGTCAACGACAAACAGAGCGGACACCTCCTGCACTCCCACATGGATCGTATCTGTCTGCAGGTGAGCAGGGAGTCCGGGCTCTGGACTCCGGCCAGCAGGGGTGGCACTTCTAAAGATTTTCCTAGATTCCAGGATTTGACCCAAAATAGATGGATTTTGAAATGTTGAATCACCAGCATTTTGCTACTTTTCTGCATTTTTGTACGAGAAAAGTGTGAGACTGGCATAATCATAGCCAGAGCTCGTGCCGTGTTAGCTCAAGCCCTAAACCTTTAATCATCGTTACAATGCCTGTGCTAGATGTTTCAGGCATTGTTCATCTCTCCCCAATCTCACCCCTATGAGCAACTCATTGTGGATAACAGTCCAGCACTTACCTTTTGTTTCGTTGTACTGTTCCCCACTGTCACAGTATGTTTCAATAACCCAACCACAGTCACTGAGTGTCTCAGGAATCCTGCTTGTGAACTAGTCAGTGATCATGGAATTTAGCTCACACGTTAAAATTAGATTTGATTCTTTGAACAGTGAAGTGCTGTGCAACAAGGGTCTCTTCTCACAGATGTGCGGCGATTGAAAGAGAAATTTGGAATGGGATTCAAGAATTATGTCTGTATGTAATGAGACTCATGAGTTCATCGTCTGCCCATTCAACTAGAGAATTGTACTGTGTCTGTTGTTTGCAGTTGAGCGCGTACGATGGTCTGCATAAAATCAGTATGGTTGCTGCCACGGACCACCCAGTTGGGAACAGCGAGCCGTCGGATGTTACCGTCATAGACACTAGTCCTTTCCTTCCATTCACGTGTTACTGCTTACACTCAGTACATCGTAACGACAGCAGGTAAGGGAGATGAATGGGATTTGGAAGTGTTTCCAACAGCAGCTGTTGCCGAAGATGAAAGAGTTTTATTGTCACAGTGTTATACGGCTTAATAGTAAAGATCGGTGAAGAAACCATTGCCTACAAGAATGAAGGTTCTAATTGAGGGTCTTTTCCACAGACATTCTAACTGGTTCTCCGATTGGGTTGAACATAGTTGCACAGTGTGCTTGCGCATTTTGTTTTTACTCTTAACGTGGGGTTTTTACTGTCTAACAACCAAATTTAACCCCTTCACGCCGGGAAGCGGTAAGAGCCGCCGTAAGAATTTGCAGTTTGGCAGGTGGCCTTTGTGGCCAAACAAGGCTGGAATTCTCGGAGTCGGCTTTCAGAAAAAGTCTCGGTGTCAAGGGGTTAATGAACTTTGAATGCAACAAAATTGGTGTTGAAATTCGTGCAAGAAATCGCTTCACAGTCTCACATATGTGGTATTCTCTATAAGTGCATGAAGATGATAAACCAGAAAAACAAAGATACAGTGGAGTTTGTGGACCAAAGCCACTCGGATGTCAGCACCGCAATGCATTCTTGGTTGGAGCTCCTTCATCCTCTATCCTGTATACATTCCAAGGAAGGCTGCTGCATGTACATGTACTAGCAGATCCTAGGGAAGTGTTGGGGCTAAGCCTACATGGGCAGCCTTCCAAGGGTCGTGGAAAATCCTTTCAAGAAAAATGTACTGGAAAGTCACAGAAACTTGGGGAAAATAGAGTGACTCAAAATCCTGATGTTAGAGGACAAAGATCATAGAAGAGTCTTGGAAGTCAAGATCATGCAAGGATGATTTTGGACGGGCTCCTTTGAATGTGATAACAGAATAATGATAAATTTACAGGCTATCGTTGCTAGTCTGTCATAGTGGCCATGGCAGTCTGCCTGTGCATGATGCCAAACAACGTTTCTGTGTGAAGTGGCAATAAAACTCGGGTAATTGCCATATTTCAGCCCTGGAAAAGTCATGGAATTTGGCTTTCAGATCAGATTTTCTGTCGGGAACCCTGTCATTATCCTCCCTTGGACTGAGGTCCTGCCTTTCCCTTCCTCGGCAGGCACCCCCAGGAAGGCTGCTGCAGCTACCAGCAAACCCTGGCCCTGGAGGCCTCGCCCGGCTCCCCTTCCTCCATCCTGGCTGCTCTCCACCAGCAGCTGGACCCTGCCAGCCGGCGTATCCCGCCGGCCTCGGTCACCGTGCTAGATGTCTCTGACCAGGCCCCGCACCTGCTGGTGCCCACTAAGCTGACCAACCGCTGCCCGACTATGCTCCTATTCTGGACACACTGGTCAGTACACAGAGCTTGAATACACATCAAGAGAAGCACCGTAAATATATTGTGTCAAAATCTGAAAGGTGCTCCAGTAGAACAGGTCAATATCACCTTGATTTTAGTTTGCAAAAAATCGGTGCACTATTTCCCCCTGTGTTTCCTATTCAATCTTTTAGTCCCTATCATGTTGATTACCACAAAGGCAAGCAGTATTTGACTAAAAGGTGTGCTGATACTACTTTTCTCTAGGTGTCTCGCTTCTCAGAAAGTGATGGATTACTTTGTGGACTATGCAAGGAGCAGAGTTGGAAAGGTGTGCTGTTGTTTGTTTCAGTTTACTTATTTGATGTTTGAAGGACTTTCTTGATTTCCCAATGAGTTGATTGCTGATTTCCCAATGAGATGATTGTTGATTTCCCAATGAGTTGATTGTTGATTTCCCGATGAGTTGATTGCTGATTTCCCGATGAGTTGATTGCTGATTTCCCAATGAGTTGATTGCTGATTTCCCAATGAGTTGATTTCCCAATGAGTTTATTGTTAAGGTGGAAAGCTTGTGGTAGCACCATGCGAGGATACGATCTCTTGTGAGTCTGTATGGTTCTGAAAAGAACCATATGGTTTCAGAACCATACAGACTCACAAAAGAGATCGTATCCTTGCATGGTGCTACTGCAAGCTTTCCACCTTAGTTGTCTGTCACCATGAAGAGTTGATTGTTGATTTCCCAATGAGTTGATTGCTGATTTCCCAATGAGTTGATTGTTGATTTCCCAATGAGTTGATTGTTGATTTCCCAATGAGTTGATTGTTGATTCTCCAATAAGTAAAAAAAAAGAGAGTAAATGAGAGTCAGTACTGATTTCTTGGGTGGCTAAAAGGGGAAGAGCGATATCAAGACATGACCAGCACAGCATGGCCAAAACTAAAATGATGAAAAGACTGATCAAAATAGATGGGTTGGTCACATAGTTTTGTTCACCCATCATCAGGTCATATGTCTGACATGCTGCTGTAGCAGCACGGAGTCCTCAAGTTCCGCCCATTTGGAGACGCTCGCGCAGCTGATCATCAGGCGAGGCTGGAAGGACGACGCTTTGATCCGTCACAGCTGTAGCTGTGGCACCGGCGACATAGGCCTGATGCCTGGCAGTCGGGCCAGCTCAGCCAGCACCGACAGAGGTAGGGCTCGTTAGGAGTCATTGAGTCTAGAAATCTCATGTAGCATTTCGGAATGTGTTAATGCAGAAACTGGGACATCAGCTCACTTGGCAAGACACTGTATTATCATGCGTCGCGGATCAAGCACTTGAAATATGCAGTCATTCCGAATTTTCTCATCAATTTAAGAAACATTTGTGAGTTAATTATTTTAGAGCTAACTATATCCTTTGCAATAAATAGAATTAAGCCATTAACCCTAACAGGAATAAATTCTCCAATTCCATTATGATTTTGGACACACCCTAGGGAGTTGGGGTCAACGTTAACAGAGAATACCGGAGTGCCTTTCATGTCATGCACCCACCGCTACATGCATTCTTCTCGTGAAAAGATGCTGTAGATTTGTGCGCAATCCCTTGAAAAGTCATGTGCACTCCATTCGTGTAAGGAGGCCATTCAGAGACCCAGAGTGTGGCCACCTTGATTTCAGACTCCAGGGAATCAAAATGTTGTTGTGCTACGACTGGTTTGCCTGGAGCACCATTGTGAAATCCTCATCTGATGATTTTTGAAGCCATGTTTCGGAAACCCCTGCATGCCGTGAAAACAGTAATTGTTTAATTTGCCTCGACATAACATCCGTGAAAAGGCAAGCATTATTTCCTACCAAAACGGCTGGTATCAAAAAAAGAGGAATGAAGTATTTAGCAGGGGAAAAGAAATTCAAGCTGGAGGTGATGTGCTTACAATTTTCCCTTGTCACTTGAGATTAGAAAGAATTGCCCTCAAATTTCAAGAAGTCGTAAGGTAAACAGAAATGGAATGACTTCACATTTTTGTTTTGTGATATCCAGGACATGTTGGAGAGGCCTTGTCCGGTAATGAGAAGGGAACACTTGGCGTGTCATCGTCTTCTGTTGTCAGTGTTGCAGAGCTGTTTGGTATCCTAGCAACGCCAATGTTAGTCATTCTCCACCCTGAAGGTACCGGCAAAAATACCTTCCCAAAAGTGATTCTCATTTCGTTCCCCCTCCCAGCCTGTCAATTAAGATTTGGACTGGAATTCAAGCTTGTCTTGTGCCTGTTTGAATTGAGCGCATCTATTAAGAACAATCTGTCTTCCTGAGTTGTCCAATTGTGAAGCTCAGCTAAGCCTGATTATGTGTAATTTGATTGAACCATCATTGTCTGGTATTCGTGTAACTTTCCCACCCAGGAGAGTGAATGCCCATTTAAAAACTCCCAGGCAGGAATTCCTGAACAAGTGGAGATTAATTTTTGAGCTTCTTGTGAAGACAGATTGTCTTTGAGAGTCAAGTGGTTCAGAGTTTGGAGTTGTGTATTAATTTTCTTGGCAATCTGCAGAGATTGTGGTTTTTATGACAAAACTGTTTGTACAGTTTTTAGAATAATTGTTCAGCTCACTGTTTTGAGAAGTGTAGATGCAGGACAATATCAGCAGATAGCATCCTGCTGTCATTCCAGTCTCCACCTTTCAGTGACCGTCCAAGACCCTGTATAAGCCTTATGTAGACTGGACATTTAGTGCAGAGAGCAGAGCAACATGTGCAGCTCATTGGTTCTTCTTGAGGTTACACAATTTGGGAAAAGAGGTGTACCTTTAATGAGCTAGCACAGTCTTTCTGAATGAATGGCTCTCCACTGGGCTAACCGTCAAGTCTTCCTCAACTTAAGACCTTCACTGATGGGACCAGTTTCACAAAGTTTTCCACCTCGCAGCTCTTTCAGTGTTCACGTAGACTAAAAGACTTGAGTTTGTGTTTACCTTCTGCAGGGTACTTGGCCTGGCAGGGCTGCTTTGCAGCCTGCAACAAGAACGCCTTTGCCACAA
Organism: Acanthaster planci; assembly: GCF_054643075.1. NCBI lineage: Eukaryota > Metazoa > Echinodermata > Asteroidea > Valvatida > Acanthasteridae > Acanthaster > Acanthaster planci. The sequence continues at coordinate 6,842,320 of NC_141780.1, forward strand.
TGATGGACGAAACACTGGACACAGTCGTCAAACCATCCCGAGTGTCCTCGCCTCGATCAAACTCACCAAAGCTTCTTTCCCGGTCAACATCAGGTACTGACCAGCATTCGCAAGGCCTCATTATCTAGGAGAAGCATTAAACCCATCATAATTTGGTCACCTGGGGCAATAGGCCTTTCTTCCGTTCACAATAGGTTTGCCAGGACATAAACAGTGTATTTACTTAGTAGTTGACGTTTACCATAATGCTTAACAACAGCTTTAACGCCTAAAGTACATTCAAGTGATGTGTGAAAGTAACTCATTTGGTTGGTGATCTCACAAACAATACGGACATTTTACAATAGTGCACCTCCAAGAGTTTGCAACGCATTGGCCAATCACAGCATGCTAAATCTGTCGAACCTTTCCAAAGGCGCATTGGGTTGACACATTACACGCGTTGTGATTGGCCAATGAATCGCCTGTATTTATGAGTGAAGTCTCTTTTGTCCCAATAGTCAGTCTTATTGACAGTGCTTTACTACACAAGACTATAAGTTGGAGCACTTCTTTTCACGATGACCTTGAAAGCGAACCCATCCAACGAAAAAAAGGAATAAAACGTGATATTAAAGGCAGGTGTACTGTTTAACTGCCCAACAACTGGAGGGACTTCAAATACATAAATCCTGGAAATTGGGAGAGCCTGCTATATTAATCCCAGCAGGAGGATTTTTCGTACAGGTAAAATGAACAACTTCTGTGAGTAAAAACTGGACTTCAGTCTGCAGACCAATACGTGTATGCCAACAGACGTGGACGATAACAAAAACCACTCTGTCTTCAAATTCTAAAGCATTCCAAACTCTGCAATATCTCTCTGTGAGCAACATTCAAATTAAAGCTTCATCATGTCTCGCATTCATTTTTATGGTGGGAAGGGTAATGCCATGACTGTTGAAGTAAATGTTCATGCAAGTTACGACCGTACCCACAGGTAGTTGAGAAGCCATAGTAACGTGGAAAAAAGAACCTGCAATGTCAAAAAGCAATGCAAGTACATAGGAATGTGAAAGCCCAATTCAAATGAATCAGAAACATAAGCTGGCTGGCCAACCTGCTCAGAGTAGGGCATCGTAGCAGGGCTCCATCAGTTCTAGATATTTGTAGGATGGAAATCGAGGACATGCCAATTGTGATTTGATCGGCATGGGCATATTCATAGCCTATCGAGTGACTTTCCTATGTACATTGCAGTGATGTAAATCACTTTTGAATGCTTCCCCTCCCAGTCTCTTCCTGCACAGTCAGCAGCTTACCCCCTCACCAGGCGACCCCCCTCAGGCGGGCCGACTCTAACCCCACCGCATCATTGTCTCGCAATGCCTCCATCTCCACCAACTCCTCATCTGCCTTCCTCCCCTCGCAGCTGAATGGCTCTGCCCCCAGGGCCAAATCAGCCCGCCGTCGACGCACCACTCCCAGACAGAAGATGATCAGCGTGGACCAGCGGCCTTTCTCAGCCACCAAGGAAAACGGGTCAGTGACCGCAAGCGGGAGACCAAAATCGTCAATCACGATTTAGCAACAAATTTGAAATCCTGTGATTTCTTAATGTATTATACCAGATGATGCAACTGTACCCAAATTTTACACATACCTTGAGAAATGCCAGAAATACCTCATCAGAACAAAATAGCAATCTGTACTCCTCATTCCAAGAAGTAAGGAATTTTTAAAAATCTTTTCCATGCTAAATCTCAGGCTCTTTTACCCAAGTCCTTGAAAATGCAATGCCAGGTTTTACAAAGAATGCAGGGTCCAGCATCGTTCAAGTAAATCACATGGTGTTGCATGGTGGTAGATTTCGTATCAAGGAGGTGCTGTTGATCGGATGCGTAGGATTTAGAAATGTTTGCGGCAAGAATTTTTGGGCATATGGTCATTCCCACAGGAAGACTTAGCCCCAGAGAAACCTCCGAGAGTAAAACCTTACACCGCTCATAAAAACTGCCCAATTTCCGGTAAATTCTTGAAGGTGAGATGCATGATTTGCCTTATTAGCCTATGCTGCCGTGTTCCCGAGCCTTGAGCCTAATGACCCATTCATTTTCTCCTCGCTTGTGAGATTATGAGGCCATGCCCGATCAACTCCCTGCAGCCTAGTTCCTACCCAGTGGCTTCCCGTCAGATGCAGCCTAATGGTATGAAAACCATGCACCCTCAAGACAATGGCCGTCTTGCCTATGTCTTTGGTGTTGCTGTCGAGGTTGCTATCAATAAGTTGCAGGGTGCTGTAGATGGGAACAAGTACATTTACAGGGCTAACCTTCCAGAATTGTCACTGTAAATACAAATGTGAGCACTTTATCTTGCCATTGCCGGTTTCTGAACATAGAAAAAGATCACCTTGATGTAAAAAGAAATGAGTTTTATTATCTTGGTATGATTTCTGATAGTATCGTTCCTGCGATTTAGAAAGTATTGTAATCATATGATTTACTAAGATCTTTTACATTTATAGAATTGATTGAAATGCATACATTTACAAAGCTGATTGAAATGCATACATGTATCAAAAATCGTCCGTGCAAAGCTAGCAGATTTTGAACAAAAATGTAAATGCAAGTACTTTATAATGAAGTGTGGTTTAAAAGTGTTTCCTTTGTAAATAGTAAACTGATGTATTCTTGAAAATATAGGTTTATGTTTGAGATGAATTTTAGACACAGTTTCGTTCAGTATTAGCAGATGTGTGCTACCTCCATTTCTACTGTCACAGCATTTATAGCCCATGACATTGTGGACTTTGTGGTCATGACTGTCGTTAGTTGTTACAAACTGTTGGGGTGTAAAGTGAGTAGTGACTTCAGTGGTTGCAAGAGTCCTTGCCCTTGCAGAACCCATCAGTGTCTCACTTGTGTGTGTTTGCGTAACGAGGTATAACCGATTGTGCAGTTTGCTTGGAGAATGTGTACTTACTTTGTATCCAAAGTAATTGAATAATGCAAGAGATAGATTAAAATGGGGGGAGGGGCATAATAGGACAGATAGGAGGGACTTTAATTTCCCTTCCCGCTCCTACTTCCAGGATACTTTCAGTACATTCTAATCTATTGAAGATTTAGTCGTCTTGATTTCCCAAACTTCCTTGCACCCTTAACCCATGGGAAAAAAATGAAGCTGTAACACTTTCCGCGGGTTCTGTGGTGTTCAGAAGGCAGATGCTGCCCGGGGTTTTCATAGAAAACTGAGTTTCTGAGCGTGAATGTGTTCAGAATGCATTAAATGGTAATTAGCTGAAGCAGTGTACGGGGCACAAGCCGCGGTACATGTGTTGCCCGTAAAGGCCTTACGTTGTTTGCTGTCTGATACCGACAGTGCGTGACAGCAATGTAGTTTTGGAGAGGTCCCGACTGACCCGAGTCGTCGGCATTACTGCTGTGACATCACTGTCGCGCACGCGCTCTTAGACTCGAGGCACATGTGCATTGTAGAACATCACAGCATTCTGTTCGTCGAAGAGGCTTGTAACGCGCGTGCACCACCTTTTCACGAGCGTGGTGCTGCCACAGTATTAAATGGCTCCTAATTCCGGCTGTCGGATAATTGTTTGCTTATACTTGCCCAGATGATATGTGACAAAGGACGTTCTTTTATTTGACTCATTTTTTTTCAGTGCAAAAAAAATTTAAGTGATATCTGACTTCCTCGGCTCAGACATCATTCAATTGAAAAAAAAAATCCTTTAACGGAAAAGCCATTTTCATGACTCTTTCATTTTAAAACAAATATAATTTTTCTGTGGTGTTGGGTTAAATTTAATTACATCGGTGATGATTTGGAGATTAATTACTGAATCCTTGAAATATAAACTAAGCCGTTGGTTGCCAAATTACAGCATTGGACCGTCTTATGAAGTTCGACATTTCTTGCCAGTTGATCAAATGAAAGCAAATGGACCAATATATGTTCGCTGCTGATACTAAGCGTTCCACAAAAGTGATTTCAGTGACAGATTTCATTTATGAATATAGTTTTAAAGAAATGGGCCATTTGTACATAGCTTTAAGATTTTTGTTGTTAAGGTTTTTAAGCCCGTGCACACACAGAAATGACAGCATCTGTGTACGTTTTATGACGTTGGTTTTGTGGGCGTACAAGGTTTGATTATGTTGTTTGCTCTCGTTTTCATGAGGCACATCGTGCAAGCATTTTGCCGCCTAATTTGCCAATATTTGGCTGTAATAAGAGAAGTGAAGCATTACTTGTGGCATCAAAAATAGCGTAATATAGTACTTTTAAAGTCGATCCTGTAAAACCAGTCGTTTATATAGATATGTTCATAGTATTTAAGAAAAGGATGCTGTTTTATTTTTCACCTTCTCTTTGGGTGTGAATTAGTTTTGTCTCTCGCCAGCTTCATAATATTGCATGCTTTACTTTGTTTCTCCTTTTCAGATTGATTTAGTCAATGAACTCACGTCTTTGCTCTTTTTCCATCTTGAATGGAAGGTGCGGGGAGCACGTATATTTTAATGTTGACACGTGTACCTAGGGGCTATTGAACTTTTTTTTTTTAATCTAGTGTAAAAATAGTTTTTTTTCTGGCGTTATCTTGTCTCCGCTGTCCCCGCATCACTTGTCTCTTCACCGTTTTAGAATGTGGACTAACACACGAGCGTCTTTCACAAGCAGATCTGACTTTTTCTCACACTTCCACAAATGCACGATTGAGCATACGAAGTAATAAGCGTTTTACGAGTTAAATTTGAATAAAATCTGGTACACTGAGTTCTTTAAATTCAGGTGAACATATTTTGAATTCTCCATACTAAAACCACATGCTATACATCGTGATCCGGGGCAAGGTTTTGCTTAATTTAATACACAAGGGGTATTGCAACAATACACTATTCTCAATGGATAATAAGGGCACAAAGGAACCAGTCCATTCCAGAGATGGTGGTCGCTGTGCAAAAGCTTGCCCCAAATCACGAGGTATAGCAACAGTGTCTTTAGTCTTGGGAACATATGCAGCAAGGTATGAGACGGAGAGAGCCCCCCCTGCTTTGTGTTGGTCATTGTCTCGCAGGAATCTGGGGAATTCCTTTCAGACATCTTGGGGGGATGTGTTAAGTAACAATAGTCTTGAATGTGTATAGGGATTGGACATGTTGGGGGGTACCCCTCGGTCTCATTTCTTGCTGGGTATACTTGGGAATTCAAATCGGTATGTTTACGTGCAATCAGATAACTCAACATGCCAAACTATTCAAATTTAACTCGCAAATGGCTTATTAAAGTTTGCAACAGGCACAAATCCAGAGAAACATATTTTATGTTTTGTGATTTTCAGTGTGCCACACGACAATCAATGCCTTTTGCCGGCTCTGATTCTAATGATGGTACTGCCATACGTTTTTATCGGGACTGTCAATTGAACTATAGGTTTCGTTCGTGAATGCGTAATGTATGTTATTCTGTTGATAAAAAATGTAAATAATTTTGGAAGTAATGATTATTTCATTTTTTCTGTATTTGATAAGTTTTTGAGCCAGGAAATGTTTTAGTGCTTAGATTCTTGAAGGAATATTTATGAAGTTTCGTTTGAAATTAGATTAATTGCCAGCTGAGTTACTAATTCAGTTTTTAGGAATTGATCGATTTGAGTTGTACTTGCTTTATTTGAAGTTGAAAAAAAGTTACCCGTTGACTGGTAGGCACATTCCGACAGATTTTCTGAGGTGAGTGAAAAATAAATCTGGATGGAAAGTTGAGACTTGTCGAAGCAGAAATGCATAGTGATAAAAAGATTACTCAAGAGTCACATTGTTGCCTAAACGCGATCACACATGGACGCATGAGGCTTAATTCATTCAGTTCATGTTTCGAAGTCGAATGCAAACGAGGACACAGAACGAGTAATTAATTTAAGTTTGTTTTAAACTTAGGGCAAAGTAAAACGTAAAAGATCCCTCATTCTAGCATGTAAAAAAACGTAAATAGGCAACACCCCTCCGTGTTAAAATACCCTTCTGTATGACTAAAACTATACCATGAAATTGTTCCCGAGTTGATCTCTGCGAAGTTCGAATCCATCTAAAAATTGACATCCATTTAACAGTGCAGCCCTGTACACTCATCCCTTCGTTTCAAAGGCACTCGAAATAAGGGTAATTAATCACCACCTGATCTAAGCGCAGTCACGAAAATCATAATGCCAGCATTAGAACGGTTGGTCTTGATATGAAAGATAACTGTGAAAGACATACTGATTGTTATTTCTACATTGTATTCGATTAATGGTGAGTGTGCTCCTGAAACAGTCGTCGCAATTTGTATTGCGGGGAAAGGGTCCTTGTACAGCATCCTCCATCTGTCCGGCGACAGCGAACGATTTTTTTCTTAAGAAAACTGAAAGTAACTAGCAATACAGGATATAGCAAATTTTATTTCCCTGAACGTGGGTTGGGGTATTTCTAGACTCCTTTGTCACGGGACAGTTTATTTAGTCATTAATTTTGAGATGCAGGAAAACAGTTTCCTCAAGGGCATAAAGACAAGCACAGATTTGGTTGACGTTAGCGAGGAAGTTGGTGCTCCGTTTGTTTGTGGACAGCTTCAATGGTAACCGCAAGTTAATTAATAGTGTGAGCCAGCTCTGCACAGCCTAATTGGGTCATTCGAAAACAATGAATGGGAGGCGGCCTCAAAAATGTGCTTTTCCCGAAATTAAGATACCTGTGAATCAGTCCTTGAGCAGTATGGCTGCAGACGACCACTAGAGGGTTTTTAAGGATATTGGTGTCACAAGCGGCACGAATGGTGGCTGGGCGGGTGATCAGCGCATCCCTGTGCAGGATGCATTCAACACTTTTTATCATTGCTTGCCCAGCCCTTTTCTGCCTGGCATTCAGCGTCATACTCCTCAGACGAAAGTAGTTTGGCTCCTTCATGCATTGACTCATCCGGCATTAGTCCGTCAATGATTGTCTCGCTGGAGCGTTGCTGTTCTTTCAGAAGGTTGTTTGCAGTCCAAGCATGGCCGTTTCTAGGGAGGTTAACTTATACGACCAATTTAGGCGTCACCTGATTGCCACGGATATTTTGTTGTGGAGCGCTCTTGTGGCGTCAACTTCCTACACCGTGCCCATAGCGATCGAGAGGTTTATGGCGACCTGCTATCCACTGACGCACCGCAGCAAATGGTCCACAACCAAATTCAAGTTTTCCGCTCTATTTGTCTGGACGGTGGGCGTGGTTGATAACTTGCCTATGATGTTTATGGTAGAGGCGTACCAAGGACATTGCAGGATGATAAGGATCGAGTTTAGTCTATATCTTGCCATCACTAAAGGCCTATGTCCGATTGCAATCGAATCATCGTCATCGTCTATACCTACAAGGATACTGATCAAATTACACTAGAGAACTGCAATTCTGGAAAGGGGTTCACGAAATAATATCACTAGGGCCTAAAGCCAAGAAGAACGTTCTCATTACAACGTTCTTGATATGTATTGCGTTGGCGGTGTGCTGGATACCAAACGTAATAGCCCACTTTAATGACTTGATATTCGGCGAGAGTGTGTGGACAGGGTCGCTGTATACAGCAGCGCATTTCTCAACCCGCTGATTTACTGCATTAAGTATGACTTTTTTTCGAGCACAATTGAAGCTTCTCTTCATGCGACGAATTCGACGAAGGAACCGCGTAAATAACTTGGAACTTATCCAGTTCGATACTCGATGAGACCTTTAATCCCCTTTCGTTTCCTTCTACTTGATGAGAGGTTTCCTATCTGTGGGCGCCGGTTAAGATAAAGGGACTTGCCCGAGGTCACAACACGTAACCACCTGCTATAGGATTCGAACCCAAGTCCCCACGATTGGAAGCTACAAATCCTAAGCAGTAATTACTGGCAACTACATACATTGCACCACGTGGATGGGGACTCATTTGATAAGTTGAATTGGTCCCCTTTGGCCCTTCTCATCACACCTTGGAAAATCGACCGCAACTTTCATTTCTTCTTTCTTGTAAGTTTTCAAGGCCTATTTCCAGCAAAATAACGTTCATTGTTGTCAACACGCACTCGCACGGGTTGTTCAATTCTACTTGCTCGTAATGGGGTTTCTTGTTTTCCTTTATCACAGTCAATTAATTTTTGTGCACATCGCACGCAAAACATTGGCTTTGCCTCTCAGGTTTGTTTTGGCCATTCTATTTCATTTATGGGCATTGGAGAATATATTTGCAATTCATGAATTAACCTTTGTCTTCCTATAATTGATGCAATCATGGCGCAATCAAATTCGAAGTCGAGCATTGGAATTCACTCATGTTAACAAACGAAGCATAGTGAGGAATGTCTGAATTTCTATGATGACTGAACTTAATCAAGTGGTGTATTCTTTTGAAACATATCAACTGTTGTAACAAAACTGCAAAAGCCCTTTAGTGCCATCAACTATGTATTTTTCAAAAAGTGGAGTACGTTTCTTTCCATGTTCGTTTTTTTTTATGAAATATGTTTGATGGAAGTTCATTTTTATGAAATGTTTTTTTCTGCAAGTTTGTTTTACGAGATTTTTTTTCTAAAGTACGTTGGTTGGAGGTATCTACCATCCAGTTCGTTTTTATAATATCTATATTGGGAAACAGTGTTTGTAATTTAGAAAGAAATCGTTTTTACGAGACATATTTTCCAAGTTTGTTTTTAGGAGATTTTTAAAATTTGTTTATATAAGTTATATTATTTTGAAGGGTTTCGTTTTGGGAAATAAATTCAAACCTGAAAATATATTTAAAATTCAAATTTAAGTGGTTTTAAATATACCCCTCTGTCATATAAGAACGAATATCTCATGAAGAAAGATCTCGAGAATCTATGTCTCGAGCAAACGAACTTCGGAAAAAAAATGTAATGGTCAGTTAGGCAAACAGTTAATCGATTAATTAATGAATCAATCAAAATTGTGGGTTGTTCGTTCCCGACGGCTTTTCCATGTTTGTAATGTTAAACAACCTATGTTTTCGCAGTTTGACTATGGTGGAGGGCTATGTTTTGGAGGGACTTTGCTCGATGTTGCAGTACAGTGTGGGGTGTTAGGTAACCACGCTTCGGTACTCTAATTTTATTTTCTTTTTTACGAGTGCAGCTTATGCTAACTTGCCATAGATTGCCAAAATCCATTTACACGGTGCCACTACCATAACTGTATTTTTTCTACTGGCCTGTCACAGATTCATTATTTCGTGACATTTCTCCAAGTAGGAAAACAGATCAATCCAGACTATTTTAAAGTCGATACATTGTGTCATCATCCTTAGATGCTCTTTTTATTTTGCAATTTTGCTGTAATTGCCTGGGAGATCGGTCCTTAAAGGGTAGCTGCCAACAATTGGTTTTAAAACAAACCTTCAAAATGCACCTGTGTGTCTCAGTTAACCTTGTTTGTAACTTTTGTTTCACTATTTTAAAGGGTATTTTACTGCCTCTTTGGTTTTTATGCTAATGAAAATTTTTGTTTTCATGAGCAAAACTATGATGTCATCCCAGGAAGAAAGCTTAAATGTTGCATTGGTTTGTACACATAAAATCCTGCACTTTTTGTGGATTTTGCTAAGCTCATTATTTTCTCTAATGCTGATTTATTATTGCTCACGTACGTACATAGCAGTACGCAAACCTCAATCCCTTTCTCAGAAAGTAAATTCTGGGTTCACAATTTTGACAGAAAAACATATGCTCTAAATTATATCTTCCGTGGATGACATCATTGCAACAACGCCCTCAGTTGTCCAAGAAAGCATGGCCAAATTTAAGCGTGCACTTAACCAAATAGGACTGTTTAAGAGAAGCGTACAAAGGTGCAGGAAAAATGGGTCTCAAGAAATATTATAACAGCTACAATTTGATGCAAAACTTTAAGCTAACTCACCGAGTACATATACACAATACCCTTTGGGTAACCCTAACGGGGCGAAACTATATTCACAGGCCCCATATACAACTTCAGCAATCAGTTTCAATCAGTCACCAGACACGTAACAATGACCGCTTAACAATAACGAAAATAAGCCTACGCGTGATGACCGACGAGTAAATGTAGGGTATTCACGAGAGAATTATTTAAAGTAGGTCTCGAAAGTACCGCCACCCGCTTGTAAATCGATGTTGCGCCTTTCTATGTGAATTTATTAAAGTATTATGGTCTACCGTCGTTGCTGTCCTTGTTTTATTGAATTATAGTTTTGGATTTATCAAATTATAGTTTGATATTAAAGCTGATGCATGGAATAGACCGTGCACGACTTTAATGTTAGTTGGGATATGCTTGAAAGTAGGCCTAAAGGCATTGTGAATTTTTGCCGGTGACTGGCTGCAGGAATACCATAAAACGGACGATTTCAAACTGACAAAGATTGCAAAAACTGGCAAGTTCTCCGCATTTGTAAGTAATTATTTGTCTTGATAAAAACAACCTCCAGGGTAAATAAGCCCGGCAGTCATGGATATCGGAAACGCCACGAGCGACAAATGGGTCATCCCTCAAAGCCGTGTGCTGGACGCAATCAACGCTATCATCGCCTGCCTGGCTATACTCGGTAACGGCATGGTGATTACCGTTATGCTGCTCAGAAGGCGAGTGTTTAGCTCTTTCACAAATCGCCTCATCTTACATCAATCCGTTATTGACTCAATCGCTGGAGTTATGTTTCTCTTCAGCCGCGTGGTTCTACAGAGCAGTTACAAATCGGTATCCTTCGAAGGAAATGTTTATGATCAATTTATCTGTCGCGTCATTTACTCGAATTTTTTCCTATGGTGCGTAAGCGTGACGTCTACGTACAACTTGGTCATCATATCCTTGGAGCGCTTCATGGCGACATGTCACCCGGTGAAACATCGGAATACTTGGTCTGCAGCCAAACTCAAGCTGGCTATGGCAAGTGCCTGGGGTATCGGCGTAATGTACAGTTCGCATGCCATCTTTTTGTTAGAGGCACACCAGGGGGGTTGTCGACCGGTAGAAATAAAGACCGGCTTAAAGGTTTTTGAAGTTTTGGTTGTGTTTGCGATTGAATATTTGGTACCCATCACCATTTTGATATACACTTACAGCCGAGTACTCATTATGCTAACCAGGAAGGTTTCAAATCAGCCTCTTCGGAATGATGCCATGAATAAAGCGAAAAGGAACGTCCTCGTCACAATCATGCTGATAAGCGTCATGTTTGTGGTATGCTGGACACCGGCGGAGGTATGGATCGTTTATGCGCACGTCTCAGGCGACTGGGGAGGCTGGTTGTACGCAACCGTCTGGATCCTGATAGCCTGCAACATGTCTGTTAACCCCGTGATTTACTGCTTCAAGTACGAGAGTTTTCGATCCCAGTTAGCCAACCTTATCCGGACACGGTTGAGAAGAATCCGTATTGGTGACGTCGAGGTCATTGCCATTTGAAACACGAAAACAACATTTAAAACCATTCAGAGGTTTAGGAAGATGGTGGACTGAGACGAATGTACACTGCGCGTGCTGAATCGAGCGGACCACTGTTCTTATTTCGGTCCTGAAAATAGATTTGCAACTTCCTGAAAACGCTTTTAATTAGTTGCATGGGAAATTGGTTCAGCTAAATTTATTTGATTAAAAGTAACTACCCGAGTACAAACACAGATATTATGTTGCTGTGATTCGGGGGAGGTATTAATATGATCGTTTTTAAACGTTTTCCAAGCCGTGTTCTATCATCAGATAAAATCACCCATGTACGTATCGTTCTTTAGATCAGTTGGACCGCTTAAATTGTGAATAAATTAAGTTCAGGTAGCAGCATATACGTGTCGCTTTATTTTGCTCTGTTTGTTCATTTTAACATTAACTATGTATAAACGAGTGTGTCATAATTAACGATAAAAATGCTAAAAATGCCAACATCACATTCAACACTACAAAATGGGTGTTAGGATCGTATTTACCCATATCTTTCAGTACATGTTTTGCTGACTTTCGAAATTGTTGTCATTTTGGCTGGAAAGGTTTACGACAAATGAGTTTCTGTCTGCTGCAAATACAAATTCAGGAAAGAAGTGCAAGTTGTCCGTTGATCCGATCACATAAGACCTGCTTCATACGAGAATTTCCGATCTTTACAATAAGGAATTCGTATAAGTGACATTTTAAAACTCCCATTGAACTAAGGTATTCGAGTCCTTAGACAAAAATTCAATAACCGCCTCAGTACAGTGTGCCGCACAAATCGAAATGGCGTCACCATAATGGCGCCGTATCAACTTATTTGTGAGATTGAGTTGCAAGGCATTAGGATCTAGCTCAAGTTGAAGGCGTCCAAATTTCCACTTAGCCAATCTCTTGGTACGTCTTGGGAAGTTGGGATGTATGAGTCTTTCCTGCAGTCTAATTCGGAACGACTGTTTGAAACATTTTTTTTAATCAAAACGGAGAAACAGATGAGAAACAGATGAGAAAACGGAATATACCTTACCGGGAGAAACAGATGAGAAAACGGAATATACCTTACCGGGGGAATTGCAAATTTTCATTTGCTTACAAATCAAATTAAACACTCACAGTATGCCTGAACCTCTATTGAAGATAATGGCTCGAGGAGCAATACATGCTATTATCAATCAACCTCAAATTTTTACATTGTTCATCGGGACAACGCAGTTCCATAGAAAAATATGAAATCAAGATGGACAGTTGGTATTTTTTGTGAAAACCTTTGACGAAATCAAACAGTGCCAGCCTTTTGCTCACAGAATTACAGCTCGGGGTGGAACGATTCGAGGTTACTTGGTAATGAATTCACGTGCATTCAGACTTGAATGCTGATTGGACGGTTATCGAATCAACCTCTGAGTTTGTACCTATATCACGGTACCTATATATTATTATTCAAGGCATCTTGCTGTGGCACTGAGGAAAACAACTGCAGATTCGGACTACGAGCCTGTACTGCTGGAAACCTGTATGTGTCGGAAAATGGATAGTGAAATGGAGGGAAACTTGTCTTCAGTCAGTCTTCAAGAATACTGGACGGATGACGGAGACGGCACGGACTACGAATGGATACCGATTCCCTATAACTATGTTCCCTTACTTGACGCAGTCAACACTATCATCGCCTGCCTGGCTGTGCTTGGTAACGGCATGGTGATTACCGTTATGCTGCTCAGACGACGAGTATTCAGCTCCTTCACTAATCGCCTCATCTTGCACCAGTCCGTCATTGACTGCATTGCCGGAGTAATGCTTTTCTTGCACCATGTTGTTATCAGGACTCAAAACATTTCACCGTCCCTGGAGGACAACACAATCGATCAACTTCTTTGCCGCTTTCTTTACACAGACATTATTCTTTGGTGGATGAATGTTGCATCGACCTACAACCTCGTTTGCATCTCGTTGGAGCGGTTTATGGCAACGTGCCACCCAGTGAAGCATCGCAACGCTTTATCGTGGACGAAACTGAAGTTTGCAGTGGGGACCGCCTGGGGAATCGGACTAGCGTACAGCATACATTTCTCGTTTGTCTTTGAAGTACGTCACGGATATTGTCAGCATGTAGAAATGGGACCCGTTTTGATAGCTCTAGACTGTGCACTGGTCATCGTTATCGAATACTTGGTACCAGTTTCCATTTTGTTGTACACATATAGCCATATATTCTCTGTACTTGCCAAGAAAATAGCCCATCCAGTCAGTGGTCCTCGGAGAGCCATTAGTAAAGCTAAAAAGAACGTCCTCGTTACAAGCATGATAATAGGCATTATGTTTGCGGTGTGCTGGGCACCGATAGAGGTCTTATATATTTATCAGAAACTCTCCAGCGACTGTAATGACTGGTTATACCTGGGATTTACCAGCTTGTCGACCTGCAACCTGTTCGTTAATCCTATTATTTACTGCTTCAAGTATGAGCATTTTCGAAGGGAGCTAAAGAAGTTTCTTCTCATGAGATGCAGAAGACACCGAGTTGGTGACGGTGTAGTCACTTCCATTCCAGCTGTTACTTCGGAAGCACACACAATTGAACAGGTTCCGTCACGTCCATTATGCCCTGAGTAATTAGACGAGAAAAATAGTAGTTTTAATACTCGAGTAATCATTGGTCACATTTGAATCTGCTGTTGACATTGCTAAGGACTGTATGCCATTTTATTTTTAAGTTAACGTCAATTGTCGAACGTCAAGTGTATTTGTATCAGAAGTCCGTTTCCTGAGTTAGATTTTCAATATTAAGATATTTACCATTAAATGGCATCGAGCTTGGGTATTTGGAATGGATCATCTTTATTGGAGCATTTGCCATGACCATAAGTCTCGGGGGATGGAGGTGTACACACCCCCTCCCTTTGTGAGGGGGATGTGGGGTTTGCATCATCCCCACCCACACGTTCTTGCGGAGAGCAACAAATTAAAGCGAATTTTGGAGAATTTTTCGCACATCCCAACGACTAAAATGTATTCAATATCACTCAAATCAGGAAAGTAAAATACATAAATATGCCATTCAGTGATATGTATTACATTAAAGAAGAATCTTATATTACAGATGTACATCTATATCGCCCCCATATAAGTCATAGTGGGGTCCACCCCCCGTTAAATTTCCTTGGCCGGGCAAGCTATCCATCCTCCCCACAAATCCCTATCCCCCATCCCCTAATTTCTGGCACAAAATGTTGGCCATTTGCGTTTGTACATCACACAAATACTGCGTTTGGTACTGGTCATATGTTGATTTAACAGCAAGTCGAACAGTGATAGTTACAACATCGTCTCTTTGTGTCGTGTTTTCCACATGAGTGTAAAGAAAGAGTGTTAAAATGTATAGAAATGACATTTTAGGCTCACATTGGTGTGACATTTATCATCTAATAATGGCAAAACGTGGCTCATGTTTCGGGAAAAAATTCCCTCGGTTGGAGGTATTTTATATTTTGACCACCGTTCAGAACAAAACGATCGATCGTTATTTTTTACTCCAATACCAAGGAGTGTCGAGCGCCGCTGGAAAAGAGATGGGAGATGTAATAGCCCCCATCCTTCTACTGGTTAAAATTTTTCCAAACTGTCAAAACTGTCAAAAGAGACCAGCATGAATAGCTTGCTACATTTTTCTGTTTCCTGCATAAAACTCTATTTCCAGTTCAGTCGTATTTGTAAGGGTCGCTCTTTGATCTATTTTGTGAAAAATACAAAGAAGACCCGCTGACCAAGAGACCGATGTTAATTCCAATTTTCATATGAAATTGAAGAATTGGTATGAATTAAAGTTTGCATTTTTAACAGTTTTACATTTCCCCCTAGAACTTGTTGCAAAATGTAACATCCTGCGGGTCGATCGATAATCATTCCACACAAGAGGACGCCTTTCAGTTAAAGAGGAATTACCTAACCGGGTTCTGTTGCTTAATTTTTTATCTGATAATAGCAAAACTTGGACAATGTATCAGAAACAAAATTCCTCGAGTGGAGGTATTTGATATTTTGATCAACATTCAAAACGTTCGATCGTAATTATTTACTCCACCGAGCAACATTTGTTGCTGTACCATAAACGCGGAGTTTTGATCCCTGCTTGAAAACAGATGGGAGATATGATACCCCCCCTCCTTCCTTCTGGTCAGTGTTTTTCCCCAAACTGTCAAAATTATCGAAAGTGACCGCAATGAACAGCTGCGTTCTGCGTTCTCTAAGAAAGATTTTGATTGTGTTGATCAATGTTTTCTTTGGTTTGAGTTAGCGAAATTTGGTATTAGTTCAAATGCCATTCGTGATTTGCGTAGTATGTACAGGTCCATTTAGATTCGTGTAAAACTCAAACGTGGTATGGAATGACTCCTACTCTTCATTGTAATCCTGGTGTTCAACAGTGTTACGTTTAACTGTCCACTTCTATTTTCCATGTTTTAAAATCTGATCGAAAGCGAACTGAGTAGGGCTCCTTTTCATGGTGTTTAAGTAGGTTCTCGTGATGTGAGATCTTGGTGCATATGACATGATTATTCTATCTGATACATTATGGCTGTATTCAGTAACTTCAAAAAATACCCGAAGTCTACTGCAATAAAAGGATATTAACTGACAATGTTGAGAAAAACAATGATAAAAAATTAGTGGTGATTCGTTTCGGAAAAAATCAGGGTAGACGTATTATCATTTAATATTAATGATGAACGTATAAATATTTGTTGACACACAGTCATATATCGGTTTGTTTGGCAGACTTTTTTCACTTAAATCCGCTACAAAATCTTACTAATTGAGCATGTTGTAAAAGCATTGGTTATGGCTGTGATTTAGCTCCAAAAACTGTTGTGAAAATTTTGGGATATTAAGTGGAACAAATATCTTATGAAATAAAACATAAAGGAGATTTTAGTTCTACTGAAACTGTTCAGCTAAACTGGTTAAAATTATTTCAGATGTCAAAAGACGCACTCTGAATGATGTAGTGTTAGTACGGTAGTATTAGGTGGGTTTCCATTTTTTGTTGATTACAATGGTCGTTCTCTTAAGTAGTGGCTTTATTTGTCCCATAAACCCCAGAATTCCACTTCTGAACAATGTATTCTGTGAAGCACTACTTTTCCGTTAAGAATTCATCATGAATCGTCACTTCACGGACTTGTTTCGATTCGGTTGACCGGAATGTTCACATTCGTATTTTGGGAAGAAAAAATCCGAGGACTTTATCGCATACTTTGACAGATCTGCACCAAACGGTCTGTATAGTGACTTCAGAAAGTACCATATACCAAAAAAGTACTTATTAGTTTGAACCTACGATACTTGTTAATTTAACTATTTAACTTTATGTTTCATCTATCTCTATTAAGCTGTTCATCTCATAAGTCGTTGATTGAAGGAAAGGTTATGTTCACATTGTTTACAAGATGTTGAAATGCATTATTTCTTCAAATGTCATATATTACGATGAGCTTTGATAGTGAAATGGGCACCAGTTTTAATGATCTGATGTTGGATGGACGTTTTACAAGGTGCCGTGGGCAATATTCATCAAGTCATGTGGACGGTAAGAAGCACAACAGAAACGAAGTCCTGTGCCTGGTGATCCCAATGGCCAGAGTCATGAGAGTATAAAGAAGGATGAAACTTGCTTATACCTGCCATAGTTATCGCGAACTCGTAGGTAGCAAACTAATGCTGGGAGCCTACCCACGAGTACAGTCTTTAACAATCCTTTGTGGATGTTAACTGTTCCCTTGGGGCTGGAAGAAGAAAGCCAGCTGGCCGTGGGTATGAATTAGGTTTGCATGGCAGACCAAACGAGGAACTTGTCTTCGGACGAAAAATTGTTTGCATGCGTAAACATTGAGATTGCAAAATCGGATGTCTGGCTATTTATGCAATTGATCTAGAGCCAAGAGATCTAGCAGGGTGCAGCTACTAGTCTCAATAACCTTTCCAGTTGGTTGCTAGCTATATAGATCAACTCAACCTCATTTGAACGATCGTATATCTTGGTCTTTTTGCTAACAGCATGGGGATCACGTTGTGCAACTCAGACGTATATCGAACGTGAAACACCAGACACACACTGCCATTGCACAAATTGCAACAATTCTGTGGCGATCTCCATTTCAAACTGACCACCACCAGCGACAAGTAGCAGCAAGATATGAAACGTGTCCAGCCACATCATCCAAAGTGTTTCACGTAATGTCTTTGGGTGAGCAGCAGTAGGTTTTGTAAACCATGGGCTTTGACAACGAGCTACACGGGCAGCGCTTCCCTGTAATGGACGCATTGCTTACAATAATTTCCTGCTTAGCTGTGTTTGGTAATGGCATGGTGGTTACCGTTATTCTGCTCAGACGACGAGTGTTCCACTCAGTGTAGACCAATCACCTCGTCCTGCACCAGTCCTTCGTTGGCTTTTTCCCTGGAGTGGTGACTTTCGTCTTTCGCGTCGTTGTTAACAACCGAAACATTTCAGTATCAGTCGAAGGAAATATCCAATATCAACTGCTTTGTCGCATTGTATACGGGGATTTGCTATTTTGGTGGATAAGCGAAGCGTCCACAGACAACCTCGTTTTCATATCGTTGGAGCGATTCATGGCGACCTGCCATCCTGTGAAACATCGCAACTCTTTGTCAACAACCAAGCTTAAGTTTGGCATGGAAGCTGCCTGGGGGGATTGGGTTCTTGTACAGCTGTCATATAGAGGGATCCCAGTACGACGCTTTTAGTGTTGATCTGCGCACTTCCGCGTTTGAAAACGAGGCTGTATGTGTCAGCTTCAATTCCTAATACGATCAGACGATTGAAAGTAAGGAGTTAAGACTCAAAATACATAAAGGTATGTTAAATTCAGACTTTTCAGGCTGCAAATTTTTGTGGACGAGTCTTTCAGGATGACTCGACACGTAAAATCAAAAGAAAAAATAACGACAATTGATCGCGAACTAATGTACCTGAGATGGCCGTGTATCTTATGCTGTGGGCTTGGTTTAAACTGAAGTGGCGTCACACTTACGAGCCGGATACTCCATGTACTGTGTGAACTCCACGGGCACGCGTGACAAAGTTCAACAAAGAGAGCCTCGGTTTCGATGCAGATATGCGCAGACGGCGTTAATGCGAAATCGCTCTATTCCATTTGTCGTTGAACCATAGCAGGGACAGTGTCGGGAAATAGAAAAGGGGCGCGTTGTTAAAGCTCTTGGAACTCTACTGGTATTTGGTGTTGAACGCCTCGTGCCTGCTACAATGTTGATCTTCGCATACGGTAAGATTCTCATCAAGCTAACACAGAAACTTGACAATGCACTGAACGGGGCTCGGAATGTCAAGAGCAGAGCCAAAAAGAGCGTGTTCGTTACTACCTTGCTCATAGGTTTGATTTTTGCGGCGAGCAGGACACCGACAGAAGTGTTATTCATTTATGAACGAATCTCAGGAGATCGGAAGGTCTGGTTGTACTGCCTGTTTACTAGCCTATCGGCCTGTAATATTTTTGTCAATCCGATCATTTACTGCTTCAAGTATGAACATTTTCGATCTGAGAAGCCTCATCTTAAAAAAAATGTCGACGAAGCCGATTGGGTGACGGTGCAGGTGGTGATGCCCCGGTTGTCACCAGTTGTCGCGGTTGTCGCCCAAAGAATCAACAGAATGATCCCGTTAATTAATGCAAATTTGCATATTCATCAGCAAAACCGTGATATCATCCGAGGCACTGAACGTCGATGTGGCATTGATGTTTGCCCCCCCCCCCGAAAAGTTGGAGTTTTCTGTACATTTTGCTGTCGTGTATTTTCATTTCCTTTGCAATTTGTAGGTATAAGCCTATGGCAATAGCAAGTGAACAGCCTTTTCTCAGAAATGTTTTCCAACGGCAAATGCAATGTTGTTCAAAATGTGATTATGGAAACCTGAACCTGCAAACTACATTTTATTTTCCCTGGTTTACAACACACAACAGCGCCCGCATTCGTCTAGACAAGCTTGGAGAATCTTTAATGCTTTATACAATCTTCCGTGTAAAAACTAAATAAAGATTGCTACTGGCGTCAAAAGAACGAGTTGAAGTCCTCTGCAATTAAATGACTGTTTCGTTGTTTCGGGGCGAGGGCACCTGCATGCGTGAGGTCTGGCTTGCTCGCACTTAACTGTGAATTAAAAGAGGTGGACAGTGAGAGCGACTTCGATTTGCTCGTACATCGACAATCTTGATTAACACTGGATCGCATGATAAAGTTGAACCGTCCTAATTTGAACCAGAGTATTTTCAGGCAGATGGCTGCGGTCATTTGCCGAGAATGATATTCAACTTACTTTACCCGTTTTTCTCGGTTCTTGTGTTACAACCTCTGGCGGAACAAGAGCCGTGTTATGACATCATCAAATCGTTAGATTTGTTTGCCGCCCCCCCGCCGTATTTTTCTTTTTTTACTCTGAGCATTCTTGCGGTGGAACTAAACTCCCCAAAGACTATTTTTTTTATATAAACGCGAAGAGAAGCTGCCATGTCAGTCATTATTTATATAATAACCTTTTCACATGACAGCAATGTGACTGAACTTTAAAGGGAGTATGCTCATTGGCATAGAGTTGCATAGACCTACAAAAAGCTCTGCATCTGCATTATGAACAGCGTCCCCTGGTGTAGTGCAGCGGTGTATCCAGATTTTGGTGAGGGGGGGGGGCAAAATCAAAAGCGAATGCGGCTTTAGGTTAGTCAACATGACGTTAGGGAGGGAAAAATGCAAAAGCCTTACTCACCGTCCCGACATCCTTGCTTTTGCTAGTGTTGTTTTCTTAGGGATTTGGTGCTAATATTTGATGGACAAATATATCGATTACATGTTGTACTTTATTTCTTACTCACCTATGAAGTATGTTTTTGTTAAAGAAAATCCGTCGGGGCATGGGGGAAAGTCGCCCCCTGCCCCCTCCTCTGCTGGATACGCCACTGGTGTAGTGGTGCCCAGGTATTAAGTCATCACCACCAGTCCCTTCCCGACATATTTCCGCCACTGGTTCTCCACTTAGGACAATAATAGAAAAAAAAACTGAGGCAAAACTCGAATCACAGGACTTCATGTTTCAATGCCCAGTAAAAACAGATTGGGCATGAATTTGGAACAACTGCCACCGACAAGAAAAAAAAAAGCCCAAATTGTTGTAATTCTTCAAATAGCTTAAACCTGCTCATAAACTTCTCACTTGTCGCATGCATTGCATTTGTTTTTCGTCGTGAATCTGAGTGAATTTGTTGGCCATGGCATGTGTCTTTATTAATGAGGTATAGGTTTAATGTTTATCCCAGAAGCTGTCGCAGTCTGTGCTCGCTATTAGTCATTTGAAGTTGGTCGCGACATGCTTGTACCTCTACAGCATCATTTGCCTGTGGTGGGCTGCTGGAAGAACATCATGTTTATTGTTTTTGAGGAATAACATCGAGGGTGCGGATCGCCATTGATATGGGAAACGCCACGACCAACGAATGGGTCAAAATCCCCAAAAGCCGTCTGTTAGACGCAGTGAACACCGTGATCGCCTGCCTGGCTGTGCTTGGTAACGGCATGGTGATTACCGTCATGCTGCTCCGACGACGAGTGTTCAGCTCCTTCACAAATCGCCTCATCTTGCACCAGTCCGTCATTGACTCAATAGCTGGAGTTGTGTTTCTCTTCAGCCGCGTGGTTCTACAGAGCAGTTACAAATCAGTATCCTTCGAAGGTAATGTTTACGACCAGTTTATCTGTCGTGTCATCAACTCAGAAGTTTTCCTATGGTGCGTAAGCGTGACGTCTACGTACAACTTGGTCATCATATCCTTAGAGCGCTTCATGGCGACATGTCACCCCGTGAAACATCGGAATACTTGGTCTGCAGCCAAACTCAAGCTGGCTATGGCAAGTGCCTGGGGTATCGGCGTCATGTACAGTTCACATATAATGTTTGTGTTTGAATCACACCAAGGGGGTTGTCGACCTACGGAAATGGAAACCGGCTTGAAAATGCTGGAGATTTTGGTAGTGGTTGTGATCGAATATTTGGTACCCATCACCATTCTTATGTATACATACAGCCAAATACTCATCATGTTAACTAGGAAGATTGCTAATCAAGGGCAAGGTCTTCGGAATGGTGCCATGAGTAAAGCCAAGAAGAACGTCCTCGTTACAACCATGCTAATAAGTGTCATGTTTGTGGTGTGCTGGACACCATCGGAGGTCTGGCTTGTGTATGCACACGCTTCGGGCGACTGGGGAGGCTGGCTGTATGCAACCGTCTTTATCCTGATAGCCTGCAACATGTCCGTTAACCCCGTGATTTACTGCTTCAAGTACGAAAGTTTTCGATCCCAATTGGCAAATATCATCCAGACTCGATTCCGGAGAAAGCACGTTGTTAACGGGGAGGCCGTTTCCACACCAGAGCACGCCACAGAAATGCACCCAGATGACTATTAGTGTTCACAACGCCAATGATCTATAAATCTTAAAGCCTATGGGCCTCAAGATGGACCAAGAGAGGGCGCTAATTTCTTAGCAACGGAGGCCCCCTTTGGTCGGAAACGAACTTTGCTGGTTCACAAACGACTAGGAAATGCATGGTCGCATTGCTACAAACAAAATGAAAACTCCTGACAAACATGCTTCTTTTCAACCGACAAAGGGGGTGCTTCTGCTCGAGACGAATTGTGTAATAACGAATCATCAAAAGGGAGGTAGTATTAAACATACATTGCGTCAATTACTGTAGATTGTCATGTCATGATTGAAGATAAAAGTATTTAAGAATATACCAACATCAATATCACCTCCTTGAATGGGTCTCTTGATCGTGTTTTGGATACAACTTGGAATACATTGTTCGCTTTCTTAAAGAAATGATTGCAGTATTTCGATGGAGCAGTTTATGGCGACCGAATTTCTGTTTGCTGACAGGCTAAAATTTTAAAGCTGAGTTGTTCGTCGATTCTATCACAGGGATTACCGTTTTCTTACCAGCATGTTCGATTTTTATAGCAGCGCTAATTAAAAAAAAACCGTCCAAACAATCCAGTGGGGGTAAAATGCAGGGTGGATTAATTGAGGAGGTACCCAGGTAGCCTTTTTTTCTAGAGGACTGCCGCTGAAAGCCAATTGACGCAATTCATTGCTGTTGATGTGCTTACCTTTCTACACGTATCAGGATATGATTTTTTCATTATTGCAGTAACGTTGTTTGATTTTGTTTTTATGTTTTGTGTCAGTGGAAGGGTTGACCCCCCTCGGATTCCATGCCAGGGCGGGGCATTCCCCGTGACCCTTCTAGTTAAAGCAGTAAAATTAGCCTATGGAGATATGCCGTTAATCGAAATGGTTTTTACTCACTTCTTTGCACATATTTAGTCTTTCAAGCATTTAAAGGTCTTAGACCCATCATGCTCTACTTGCGTTTCAAGCATGTTCTTTAACTGTTCTGTACAGGTACTGTAATTTTGTGAGATATCGTCACAATACAGATCTCCCCGCTGAGCCAGTATAGGCTTTTTCCGGTTACGTTTTGTAATCATTATGACATCAATCTTGTGAGAAGACTTACTATTCTCGCAGAACGCCCATTTTCCGAGACAGCTCAGCCAAACACGTCAACTTTCCTATTAACGGCCTCAACACAAAACGGTTAGCAGGTGTGAAAACCTTTTTTTTTCACCTCAGAGTAAAATTTTTCAGTCCTCGTTCAGTCCATTTATTCATGTACATGTTTCCACTAGTGATTCTTTCATTTTCACCACCTTGTGTACACTCAAATCTTCGTCCTTGGCAGAAACTGCCATTGTAGTTACATCGGCCTTTATGCCGAGTTAATACCCAAATTGCTTCTTTGCAAAATATTAGGTTTGGTTGAGGGCAAACATGATTTCCAAACTTTTACTACAATAATATCAAAGCCTTTAGGATTTCAACACCTCAATTTCACACACTGAAAGCCTTCACTTCCTATTGAGGCATGTGAAAATGAGTGAACGGTAAATTTGATTATATATAAAGCTTAAGTGGCGGCGACACTGAGCACTCTAAATGTTCAAAATATTCCAGAGTCCCATTGTTTCTTTAAGAATGAAAGTTTTGCGTTGAAGTGGCACGAGATTGCATTGCAGATTGTGTTGTCAATCAGAATGGAATGGTTCATATCGAGTTTCTAGCTGAATAGATGAATACGGCAGCATTTTGTTAAGTGCAGTCTTCAAGGACCAACTCTAGGCGCGGATTACTAGCCTGTCAGCGAGCACTACCTACAGCTCTGGCAGCCTCTGCACATGCGATAACGTCCTCAGTCAGTCGGCAAGAAATCATGGCGGATGTCGGTAATAGCTCTCATTTCGGCCGGACGCAGATATCTTATAGTCTTTTATCGGACGCAGTCTACACTGTCATCGCCTGCCTGGCTGTGCTTGGTAACGGCATGGTGATCGCCGTTATGCTGCTCAGGAGACGAGTGTTCGGCTCTTTTACGAATCGTCTTATCCTGCACCAGTCCGTCATTGACTCCATCGCTGGATTTGTGTTTTTCTTAAACCATGTCGTTATCAAAAGACAGCATATTTCTGTATCACTCGATGGGAACATTAACGACCAACTTGTATGTCGCATCTTATATGCGGATTCCATGTTGTGGTGGATGAATACAACCTCGACTTACAACCTCATCACCATATCGTTGGAGCGATTTATGGCGACCTGCCAACCCGTGAAACATCGAAACACTTGGTCAGTGAGGAAGCTGAAATTTGTCATGGGAACTGCCTGGGGAATCGGATTTGTGTACGGCTGTCATTTCCTCATAGTCGTTGAAGCACATCGGGGACGTTGTAGATTTGTGGAAATAAGTCCTGCATTAAAGGCTTTAAGAATTTTATTGGTAGTAGCTATAGAATATTTGGTGCCCATGGCCACTTTGATCTTCACATACAGTAAGATACTCTTTGTGCTCAACAGGAAGCTTGGAAATCCAGCCAATGGTCCTGGGAATGTTATGAGCAAAGCCAAAAAGAACGTCCTCGTTACAACCATGCTGATAGGCACTATGTTTGCAGTGTGCTGGACACCGGTTGAGGTCTTGTTCATTTATCAACAGCTTTCTGGCGACTGGAATAGTTGGTTGTACAATCCGTTGACTGGCCTGTTGGCCTGCAATATGTTTGTCAATCCCTTTATCTACTGCTTCAAGTACGAACATTTTCGCTTTGAATTGTCGAAACTTGCATGCAAGACATGTCAAAGAAACCGGGTGGGAGAAAGGGGTGCCATTTCAATTCCAGTTTCTGCTCCAGTGGACGAGCACACATGAACTTTTGATGTTCCTCTTTCTGTACGTTGTACGTGACGACTCCTGTGGAGTCGTGACGTACAATTTTTCTTTCTTTTTTGTTCTTTAAAGAAAACTACCAATGGTAACATTCTTGGGTTCTTAGATGAATTCGTGAGCGGACGCAGACCAAGAAGAATGTAACCCATAGATGGACACACCCCTTAATTCTCTCCCATCCAGGTGGAAAACAGCGACACTCGAACGCCAATGGCGCATTTCAGTGCTGTGCTGGAAAATGTTGATTGCAGCTGGAAGTAGCACACATGATATTTGGCCAGTTTCAACCTCGTTTGCATCTCTTTGGAGTGGTTTATGGCAGCGTGCCACGCAGTGAAGCATCGCAACACTTTTGTCGTGGACTAAACTGAACTTTGTCAGGGGACCGCCCGAGGAATTTGACAAGCGCATAGCTTACCTTTCTCGTTTCTTTTTATTTTCAGCTCATAGACATGAGAGAGGGAAGCTTTTGAAGACGTAGTAATTATTACTGGGTACTTGTCACTAGTTTTTATTTTGGTGTACACATTTAGCCACATGGTCCTCAGAGTGTCATCAGTAAAGAAAAAAACAAAAAAAGAATACGTCTTCGTTACAACCATGCAAAGTGGCGTTATGTTTGTGGTATTATGGACACAAGTTGATGTTTTATGCATTTACTAAAACCGTTCCAACGATTGAAATGCCCGCTAATATTTTGAAGTTACAAGCTTCATGTCCTGGAACATATTTGTCAATCCTCTCATTTATCGCTTCAAGTGCGAGCACTATCCAGAGGAGGGGATCGATGATAAAGCCCATTCTCATAAGCTACAAAAACGCCGAGTTGGCAACAGGGACATCATTCCGATTAAAAAGTAGATACAAAAGAGCGGGTTGAATCATTTTGAACATTTCATTTCCCCTAGGGTCCAAACAAATAATAATGAGACTTTAGTGGTTCCAGTCAGATATTATCCCAATTGTGATCTGTAGCTCAAATTTGTTCGTCATTTTGGAGATATGGTAAATTCATTCAAGTGTAGCTACATCAGACTTTTTCCCGAGTTGCGTTTCCTCAATCGTTGCTTGAAACACCCCCCCCGTTATCTGTTTTCATCGGACAAACATTTCATCATTTTGCTTTTTAACAGCGTTCCAAACATTTACGGCGCTTTCACTTCGGTCGTAATATTCCACACAAAACTAATGTACGTTAAGAGGTTACAAATGCAAGGGAATGCCATTTGATGGCCAGGTTTTGAGCCATGGGTGCAAAGGGTTGGTCGGTCGGTTGACACGTGGAGTGGATCGATGTCTTGGTTGGTGTTCATTTAGAATCGATAAGACATTTTGAAACTTATTAGTCGCGAAGTAAGTTGGTAAGTTCCTTCCTTTTCTTTTCCATAACAACTTAAGTGAAAGTGTTGGATTTCAAAGTATTGTATGAAAACGCGCATGATTGCTTTGGCCAGGCCCCTGTGTTTGTGGTCATATTCAGCAATAATGGCCGTCTTTTTCTTGTTTGTAATATTTTTCTGAAAGGACAAATACTTCTGTTTTACGAGTAGCGGAGGTTGGGAGCCTTGCCAGATAAGAGATGTCCAACCGTCAAAGTTGTAGACAGAGACCCCCACAAAAGCGTGATCTTGAGTCGCTTGACTTATGTAATTTTGTAATCGACGCGTTTCTCTTTGGGGATGATATCATTCTTAACAATTGCAGCAAGTCTCAGGAAAAAATCTCTGTTTCATCTTTCATCACTGACTGCTATTAGGACCTTTTCACTTGCATATCGATGTTGGACAATGGAAAAAAAAGAATCCGTACCTTGCATACATTTAGTTCTATTATATTGTCAACATACAAAATAAAATGATGAAGATATGCATTTTGATTCAAATTCAACAACTCCAACAATTCCCGAGATGTTGTTGGTCTAAAGGCTTGGAAATTGCAGTTCTAAGATAAATTGGTTGTTTTTAGGTTGGAATACATATTTTTTAAATTGGAATTTTTGCCATAAACAACAAACTCATTCTGAATTTCAATTTGTACTTGCTTGGAGTTAGGTAACTCTGAAGCTAATATGAGTAGGCCCTATACGGTTAAATTAAATGAAAAATCTGTATCGTAGTTTTGTTCTCTAATTGGAACGTCAGTAACCTGTTAAAGATATGTCCATTGGCCCCATGCCAGACCAGTTAATTAAGGTCCCATTGATTGGCTTGGCTGACTTGCACATTTCCCCCTTTTTGGTCTCCCAACAATTGTCGGAAAAGGAAAGACAGTGTTGAAAAAAAATAAAGGCGGACGAGCGTTTGTACTCTAATGCCCGAGTCGACCCTCAACGCAGAACCCAGACTAGCATTACCAAGCATGACCAAACACTGCAATCAATGGCGTGTTGGTGACACACGTACTCATATATATTTCCCCTCACTTCCGTGACTCACATTTACTCTTCTAAAGCAATTTAAATGGAGGACATGCAGTCATTTATTTTTTTTAATCACTTTGGCAATATCTGTCTGCAGAACAAGGCAAAACGGCCCGTTGACGTTAGAGTTCCGCCATCAGTACACAAGGTTGGATGACTTCCTGAGTGACAAATAAGACCGGCGGTATAATCTAGGGGAAAATTGGTTGTCTGTGTTATCAAAAATGCCAATCACTGGTTTAGTTATTTTGTGAGACACAGTAAAAATAAGAGGACGATGAGCGTGCTTGAAGGATGGGTTGGTAATAACGATTTGACAGCGGTTGCAATAAATACAGCAACATGCATCCAGACTCGTCAACAAAACTGCAATACAAGGGACAAATACCCGCCAAAAATGATTATAACCCTGGGTACATGTATTTTCTTTTCGGCGGGCAACAACACATTTCAACTGTAAGCCAACACTAATGAGGGCTGGTTTCGAGAACAAGTTAGTCGCATACTATAGAAGTTTCACGCCCAACACCTACCTGGCATGATGATCAGGGTTATGCTGCTCAGATAACATCTTTTTGCCTCATCTTGCACCAGTTCGTCATTGACGTTTTAGCTCTTATAATGTTCTTCATTCAGTGTGTCGTTATCCAGAATTCGCACATTTTAGTTTCCATCCACTGGATAGCATACATGACCATTTGCTCTGTCGCATTGCGTATTAAGATTTTGTGCTTTGGTGCGTTAGCGTGACATTCATGTATAACCTTGTCTTTGTATCGGAGAGTTTTATGGCAATTTGCCACACGCCGCCTGATGTACGTCGTCCAGCAAAATAATTAAGCTTGCCTAGCTGACTTCATAACACCGCATTTACAAATTCTGTATCTTGAGTGTTTGAGAGCCTCTGACATGACATTCCCTGTCTTGCTTTTCACGGCCAAAGGAGCTATACCTTAACGACCAACGAGCTTCACGCATGACCAACGTTATTGTGTGCAAATGCATACTGCTGTGCACGTAGCGCGTTGTAATCCGAAGTGCTAACCATCATAGGCCTCTATCATTGGGCAGCCATCTTGCTTTTCTGTTATTCAAAGCAACCTAACCAAACTGAGGCTGGAAGACAAAACCGTCTGTTCCCTTTTGTCAATGTGTAAAATTGTATTACTTGTATTACTTATTACCAAGAAGGTAACAAGACGAACATTGCAGTATCATGGTAGGCTCTAAAGATGAAAGTGATCAAAGCTCCAAATTCAATGACCAGGGCAAGCACAAGGCGTACTCTGGACACCCCTCGAATTATTGTTCAAAGGTTAAAGAAGTGAATAACGTATAGCTCAGCTCGTTCCCTGAAACACTCGTCAACCCAGTCCTGATTGCCCCAGCTACAAACATTTTAGATGACGGTATTGAAGACATCTTAGTCGCACGCTTAAAAAAAAAAAAAAGCCTAAAACGTTGATAGTTTAATAGTGTATGGGATGGGACATGTACGGGGGTACCCCTCTGTCCCATTATTTTGCTGGGTATATTTCAGTCGGTGCTTTTGCACCTATGCATAACACCACGTAGCGCTGCGACTCCATATGGTTACGAAGACAGTCGTTAAATAATGCGTACATTAAAGCAAAAATTTTCCTTTTCAAGTTTATGCTTCGAGATTTTATTCAACTTCAGCATGTTAAAAAGGATGGGGTGTTAATCCATTTCAGAACTGAACGTGAATGTCCATTGAGCTGTTCAAAATTCCACATATTATACAGGTGTATAAATATACGAATGAAAATTTAAATAGGTTATAAAATACTTTAAAAGTTTGGCACTTATGTATAAGAAATGGGATACGCTTTCCGATATACTTAATTACTTTAGCAGTCATCAGATTGGTTACGCTTATTGCTTATCTGAACATTTATTTGCAAATGAATTACTTTAACTCGATTTTGCCGAAACGCGTAACCTGAAGATCAATCGATCGATGATATTTTCAGAACCTCAAAGGAAATCGGCCTTTCTGATACCTCATATGCATTGCAATCGATGCAATGGTGCCGACTCAATTTAGTGTCAAGCTGAATACCTAAGAATTGGATTTTTGGGTCTTTTCGGCCTAGCCGTTAGTTAAATAAAAAGGTTTGCTGTAACACACATACAGAGAGAGATTTCCTTAGTGCTACCGCAAGCCTTTATACTTGATTTGGGGTTGTACTGACTAGTTTTTGTCTCACTATGAAGAGTAAGATACAAGACATTATTTCGATTGGCCTGTAATTACTGAGTTGTGTATTGTAAGGGGTCTCCGCATCTCAAATAGGGAGGTACACTTCTAGCAATTTTCTCTTTATTGGTCAGACAACTTTTCAACTTTTCTCAATTGAGATAACTTTGGTATGCGACACAAGGAATCATCTGGAAATTCACGACACATTTGACCCGCTCTGATTGGATACATCGAGACACAAATTAATGAGAGGAATATTTCTTTTGAGAAAAGACCTGGTGGATTAATCAGTCTCTTGAGCAGTTATCTTGTTTTTTTCTCCTGAAAATTAAATTCAGGGGGTACAATTTTTGTGAATGTTTAATTTAGAATCCAGGTATGATACGCTAATTTATTTCAACAAAATATTTGTTTCATCAACGTGTGTTTATATACAGAGCTTTTGCAACACTGTTTAGAGAATTTGTTTTTTTTACAGAAAACTGTAGATTTATGATTATTCTTGTTAAATTCGGTCGTTGTACAATTTATTAAATATGAGACCAGCTGCGGTTTTTCTTTTCGGATAAAACAATTGCCTGAAGCGTTTCATAAACTGTGTAAAAAAAATTAAGGTTGGGATTGAGCTAAGGAGATAAGATTCCCAGTCACATTATCTTTCCAATCAATTACCAGTTACAAAAATGACCATTGGATGCCTACCATTGCGTTCATCAGTGGTTCATCAAGTGGTTTGCGATACTCAGTATGGGATGCCGCTGTTTCTCGGTAGTATCTGGTGCAAAATATCAGTTGAGCTAGTAGAAGTAGACTGTTTCTTCAAAGACAATTCGTATTAATTGAATCGGGGTGAATCTACGTTAAAATCACACCCAAAAGGTTCAGTTAAAGAAACTTCTAAAATCGGTTATCGTTATACACAAGGTATTAAATAGGAGAGTAAATAACTGTATACTTTGTTACGAGGAGTATACGGGCGATTCACAATAGTGCACCTCCAGAGTTTGCAACACGTTGGCCAATCACAACGTGTGAAATCTGTCGACCCTTTCCAAATGCTCACTGGGTCGACAGATTTTGCGCATTCTGATTGGACAACGCGTTTGCAAATTCTTGGAGGCACGCTGTTGTGAATTGCCCGTATTGTGGGTGTGAATTAAAGCATGGACATTTACTGTCATTAGGGATACGGCGAAGCAAGTCAAGAGAAATATACACATTGAGTGCACACAAACTATTAGGGTGTATCTGTTCTTCATTCATGAGTAATTCTCTATCGTCGAATTGGGACAGTAGGCATTTTGACCATTATTCACAGCTGAGACATGTCTAGAAACTTGAAAGAACATTTACGACATTTAATATTAATTGAAATGTTTGAGAGTGGTCAGGTATTCTCATAATCATACAAAATATATTTGGGCTTTTCTGTGCTTGATATTTGTGAGAAGGGGTAGTCTGCGGTAAGATTTCAAGATTGAGATCATTTCATTATGAGATCAATGATTAACGGACCGAAAGGTCATCTAGCAGTCCACATCACCCCCTCATAAGACACACACTAGCATTATTCCAGTTACTGAAGCTTAGCCTGGCAGATTTTTAATTTTCCACGTCAACTGTATGCTCTGCACGTAATTCAGGGTATAATCTCGTGACATCACTACACGTGCTCAGACGTACAAACTACATTCCATAGGTCTCAGGGAGAATACGCCAGCGGCCCATGCTTCAATTGACGCACGCGCGCATTTAGCCACATCTCACCACCCTATAAGGTTTTCACGTGATGTAACATGACGGGAAAAGGCAATAATAAAGGAAGCGTACCATGTCTTAGGAGGCGCGTTCAGTCTTGAATCTGTGTATTTCTATTGGCAGAGTGTTCAGATACTTCGTAGGTGCACACGTTTCTTCACACATCTGTGTAAATTGAACGCTGGCCGTCAAATATCATGTGACTTAAAATCCTGTATATATTTGTGGAAAAAAGTATGTGGCTATGTTAAATGCACGTGGGCGTATGGTCGGTTGTGGGTGTGTGCTATCGCAATAGTGGCTTCTAATTCTGGTCCCTAGATTACCCCGTAGAAGCCACTATAAGTAGAACACCCCCATATGAATAATAATGGCAACTTGCCACCCCCGACAGATTCGTTTTACAAATAATAATTCGTAGGTGAGTAGGAAAGAAAGTAATCGGTATCACATATCAGAGCAACAAAACCATATAACAACACCATTTGATTTTTTTCTCCCCCAACATCATGTTTAATGAGACCGAATCCACACCCCCCCCACACCAAAAGCTGGACACGCCTTTGCATGACATTAATCTAGGTCAACTGAAGAGAAAGTTTCTTTTCCACGTAGGGACGGCCTCTTAGAGATTAATTTGGACTAATTTTACAACCGTGATTATTCTAATTACTGAGTTCACGTAATGTTTACTTGCCACAAAATCATATAAAGGTTTCCTTACCGCACAAAGCTATTTTGAAGTGGTGACGTTTGTGGTTTTAAAATAGGAGAAACGTCTTTTGCCTGCGATTATCTCGAAAACGCTTCTTTTTCAAAATCCAGAAGCAAATCCCTTCATGAAAACAGCAAGGAATTGTATATACTAGGTGTATGAATTACTAACGGGGGAAGTAAAATTAATAAATCGATTCCAATATGCTAAAGTAATGCAGCATCCGCCACCTGAACGTTTTTTCCGATGTCTTCAAAATGTACTTATTCTCTAGTCGAGCCTGCAGGAGTACTTACAGAAAGCCAAGCTGTCAACTTTTCGCACAGACCTGCTCAGTGCGTGCCCCACGGGCCGACATACGTAAGGCCATGAACCACAAAATAATGAGTTTTGGGGCTGGATTTTCTTTTAATGAGTGCTTTCACGTCATACCAAGTTTCGAAACGATCGAAATAGGGACACAGACGGCACTGTCCGGCAACCCCCCCCCCGCTGTGAGATGGTCCCAAAATTCCTGGCTCTCTTAGGGTTAACGCTTACTGTGAACATTACGTACAGTAGGCTCCTGAAGGGCCATTCTCCCCTCTATGTTTTTACTCAGAGAGCCTTCAAGAGGAGAGGGACAAAGTAGGGATGGATTGGCCTTTGGCAAGGCTCTCCAGATCTGTGGTGACCCCGTCAACATCTCTATTCGTCTTGCTGGGCAGTGCTAGGTGGTTGATGACTTATTCACATTACAAGAGCTGTTAGCGACCCAACCGGAAATTATCTTCCTCTGTCACTCAGACAGACGACAGTTTAGATTAAGGGTGGAAGAAATTAGATTTCCATGAGCTTTCTTTCATCATAGACCAGGGAATCTACTGTAGGCATCATTTATACAAACTCATCTACATTGTCCACAGAGAACTACTTCCAAACAGCCGGCAAAATCAACGATATTATATTCACCGGAACTGATTACTTCTGGATAGTCCTTTGATCCTTTAGTCAAGGTTAGTAATAACTTAACTCTTCCCTTTACGAAAAAAGCTGATTGCCCACATCCCTCGCAAACGCATGCTATTTGATTTTAAAAGATTCCAAAGTGCGTTCGATTTCATAGTGGATCATGTTTTGCAAATAAGTATCGACTGCCCTGGATTTTCAATTAATGAACGGCTTCGATATTTTGTCCAACAATTCTCAACCCTCTTCGTTTGTTTTGTCTGAAACTACGGGCGGGACTCCTGTACATGTGAGCATGTACTTGTGAAATATGCCTCTCACAGGCGACTGTCGGGCTACCGAGATTAGTTAATGTCTCCCAGCCTTGCGTTAAATGTAACATGATCTTTCCTTTCATTACATTAGTTTGTATCTATGAGACAAATAAACATTTGCTTTTGGTCGGGAGTCAAGATGGTTTTCAAAAGATGCTAAAGGAACTAACTTGTTTTTGAACACTACCCCTTTCTTATGACATTTTGACTCCTATTTGATAATTATAGAGTCTAACGCTCACAGGTCACGGTCCCTGGCCTACTTAACATTATATGGGCATGCGCAATGTGTCTAATGAGTCCACACTTCATAAGAGTCGGAATAGAGCCTAAAAGTTTACCCCTGATTGCGCGCGTCTGGAACCCTTGGATAGGAAAAATAACGTGCACAAATTTTAGAATTTGTAATTTGTGTCCTTCAGTTAATACATAAAAACTCAAGTTGTAAATATAAAGGCTTTTGTCAAATGCTCGCTATAAACTTTTTAATTTATAGAAAACTGAAATATTACCCGACCTAAAAGGGAAATGTCATGCAAAAATTGACCAATCACTTCCCAAAAACTAAAATGCGTACGAAGAACAGCGCAATGCCGTGGTCTCGTACGCAGATGAACAGTTATGGAATTATGCTTTATAGGTAGTCTCTCGGCAAAAGCCAAAATAAAAACAGACCAAAACATTCTAAGGGTTTTGTAATTTATAAGGAAATAAACTTAAATTAATAACGTGCTTAAACAGTGGGCCGACTTTATCGATTTTAGTAATGCGTACGAGAAGAGGACTAGAGGGGTGTTTTGCAAAACAAACAAGGAATAATTAAAGAACATTCGTGGGAAAATTATTGACAGCAACTTTTCCATTACCCTCGCCGTATCCATGTGCCTTATCCGCGTCATAGTTGACAAACACTTCATTATTGTTTCCCTTCGTACATTAGCATTTACCACGCGGGAGGTCCCAACATTTCCCACCCAGATTGTTCAGTAATTTATTTTAGTGCATATACTTGACAGACGATGTTTTGAAAAATACAAAATATCCACATGATAAACACCCCACCTCTGTTCCTTAAAGGCGTTGGCTTCTGAAAAAGGCCACGTGCCGTTCGACGGTTCGGCTACCTTAAATTTTCACAGGTATAGGATTGACTGTTTCATTAGCGGTATAAGCGACTGCCAGCGCGCGAGCAATCAGCACGTTCTATGAAGACAAGCAGTCAGGCTATCTTTAGCTTTATTCGTTCATTTCGACGGCAGAATAATTTGCAGTGCCGGCGAAATCGAAAGGACGCTTTAGATAACGTCGCTGATAAACTGCTGGAGTCGGCAGGGAGTTAATGAGTAACAACTAATAAATTTGGGAACGGACAGACGGCACGGTTGACTAAAGTGTGCCGCTATCAGTGTCCGCTACCGCTGTCAGCGCCCGAGTGTGAAGTTATGGAGAGACCGACTTTATTTTGAACAAATCAAAACAAACAGACAAACTAACAAAATACAGCTTGCGACTGTAACTGAAGCAGACCTTTCATAAAGGGTTGATTGAAAATTCGTGTGAATGAGCAGTGTGGAAATTTAGTGACATTTGAGGCCATTATAAGCGAAGCATACGCCAAAGTTCAACATCCGTTTGATATCAGCGGACAAACTTTGCAAAGGTGCATGTTAATAACAGCATGTAGCTAGAAGACTGAAGAGGACTGCATGTACCTCTGAGTACTCAGCACAAGCTAGAAGAGTTGACAAAGTAACAGATGAAATCATCCGCAATGTATGCTATAAAGACGACAAGCGACTGGCAACAAGGTTTGTTAGGCGTTGGCTCTGGGAATAGCACAAGCGATAACTGGTCAACCGATCCCGTTAGCCGCTTACTGGAAGCAACCATCGCTTGCCTGGCTGTGTTTGGTAACGGCATGGTGATTACCGTTATGCTGCTCAGACGACGAGTGTTCAGCTCCTTCACCAATCGCCTCATCCTGCACCAGTCCGTCATTGACGCTGTGGCTTGAGTCATAATTTTCCTGCACCGTGTCATTATCAGGAGTCAGGGCATTTTGGTGTCCGGCGAGGGCAGCGTGTGTGATCGATTTCTCTGCAGCTTTGTGTTTTCAGATTTTGTGCTTGGGTGTGTGTACGTGACATCCGCGTACAACCTCGTTTTCATATCGCTGGAGCGGTGAAGCATCGTAGCATGTGCTCCACCACCAAGTTGAAGATAGCCGTGCTAACCGCCTGGGTAATAGACTGTGCTGAGAGCGTGCCTTTGCTGTTTGCTAATGAACCACACGGGGATCACTGTCAGCTGAGGACCCTTCCGCCTGTTTGGTTTTACTTATTATGCGCAATACCAATTGCACTCGAGTTCTTGCTTCCCGATGCCATCATGTCAGTGGCATGAACCGCGTCCATAACCACGAGCCTGCCTTAATGTTGAGGCCGATCTAAAAACCCAACAATCGAATTTGAAGTCACGAAACATTTAGAGCGAAATTCACGAAAGTTGAAATGTGTTCAACTCTTGCAAATTGTCGCGCAGCGCAAATATTTTGATCTGAGGTCACGGTTATTTCGCGTTTG
Organism: Acanthaster planci; assembly: GCF_054643075.1. Classification (NCBI taxonomy): domain Eukaryota; kingdom Metazoa; phylum Echinodermata; class Asteroidea; order Valvatida; family Acanthasteridae; genus Acanthaster; species Acanthaster planci. Next base: position 6,878,139 of record NC_141780.1, read on the forward strand.
TGTTTGCTGCTGCCCCAATTCTGCACCGTCTTTGCACGGATGAAGTTTGTTAATAGGCCAAGCGTCCTTGAATTTTCAAGTGCTAACCCGTAAGAAAATGATTAGCTGATTTTGTCCTGTTTGTAGTAGGACCTTGTCAGATAAGACATCGATTGGACAAAAAACTATCAAATATAAATGCACCAAATTTCAACACGAGCGAATTTTTTGGCGGAAATCGTTCATCATTCACATTCGCCTATATGAACTGGCTTTAATAGTGATTGTGAATTATGTCAGTGTTTTCGATATTACAATGTAGCGTTGATTAAACTGTGCGGTTCGCTCGATTAGGTTAAATGTCTACTATCTTTAACAGGACCCATGTTCTCTGTTAATTAATGCACTTGCCTATATCGGAGGCGCATCCAAGGGCGGAAGGCTTCGGCGTTCCCCCTCCAAACTTGCCATGTTTCTGAAAACATGCAACATGCTGGAGCATCCTGAGCTCTCACGAAGGGGGTAAATATAGTCCAAGCCTCCCCCCACGGGGTGCACTGTTTCTCCTCACCTCCTGCCATAAAATGTATTAAGAGTTTTGAGAACTGTACCCCCTTCTAAAGGGCTGATTTATATGTTCGAATAATCAGCGGCATAGACGGAACACAGAGCTATATATCAGGACGGCGGTGGTTTTTCAGCAATTTGAGGTGATGACACCCCGTTTGTTCTTGCATAGAGAGTCAACAAAACATTACTATATTGAACTGTTTAAAAATGATCGTAGATTTGGAGGGGGGGGAAAACCTGATCACTACAGATGACCCCCTAATTCGTTGCTGTTAATTTCAGCGAACATCCCTTTGATATTGCAGTCACTATGATACCACTGTGTATTTCTGATGTTTGATAGATATAGATATCAGAAGATTAGCCATTTAATGTATATTGTTTGAGATAATCTCGTCAACTCCTTAATTTTGTTTTTTTAATTGCAGAATATTATAAGAGCTGAGAGTCTAATGTAAATTCAAAACGCGAAAAAGGAATCGTATTAAGCAAGTTGTTCTGTAGTTCTGTAGAAGGGGAATTCGATATTCCTAAATGACGAGGAGGACCGTAGAGGGGGAAGTACTCAAATTATAGAGGGGTTTGCGAAGAAGCGGGGTCCAGATTTGATCGCACAAGATCGATCATGCCTTGGTGGCTTTACAGACTGCAGAGCGAATCGCGCATGCCGAGACAGTAAATCTTAACGAGTAAATCGGTAAGTGCTGTTAATGAGTGAAGGAGGAATGACTCTAAGTGATTCGAAAGGTACGTGACTCGGTGTCATTTTTTGCGATTAAATTCAAAGAAAAAGTTTATCAATGAAACCTGCAATAAAAGACGTAAAGTGAGTACCCAACGCCATGCACTAAAACGCAGACCGTAAAAATGCTTTGAAAAATCATTGGTATCGTGTTACTTTTTATTGTTTACAATTGAAACTGATTCCCCTTGCTTAAAGGATTTTATTTGACAAGAATGTTTTAATTAAAAGTACAAATGCAAATTATGTCAACATGCTGAAAGTTTATTTAGTCAACAAAATCCACCGCATTCCTGTCTTTGAAAACAACTGATACAATCTTCCACTCCATCCAATGTGCATCTACTGACTAACTTTAATACCAAAAGAACTTTAGCAGTATACTCCAGGTGGAACTACATATTTTGACACAAACAGCGTGCTGGCATGGGTGTCGCGGGAGGGCAATGAACTGCTTCCTCCCCGGCAAATGAAAAAGAACGAAACGAAAGCGTAAAAATACAAACGAGATAAAAATCAACTATTGCTGGAAGATACCTGCGAACTGATCCCTTCCACCGTTTATGGTTTTATCAGTCTGCAATCGATTAGTACTTCCCCAACCCAAAAAATCCTGCCTCCGGAAAAACATTCATTACTACGTGATATAGGAAAACAAATAGAAAACTTCTAGTCTATGTGAAACTCTTGCTGAAGTGGAGTCAGGTTTGTCACTGCAGACCAGGTTCGATTCCCGGCTGGGTCCACATGTGGACTGATTTTTTTCTTCAGTCCCTACTTGATTCCGTGGGTTTGACCAAGAAATTTCTTCCCTGGAGTTTTCCTCCCACCTCTAAAACTGTAACTGCTTCTTACTCTCTCTTCTCCACAGATGTGGGCAAATGTGGGTCTTTTATCGGCTGCCTGAGGCGTTCTTGTGTGCCATTGGCTGGCACCCGTTTAATATATCGTTATTGTACAGTGCATTTGAACATTACTGCATGAAATTTGCGCTTTAAAAATGAATAAATAGTTATTATCATTAAACCCTGTGTTGTTAAATACCTTTAGTATTTGTAAGATCAGAAAAGGATTTTTGATCATTCATATAGATGTAAGTGGTAAGGAATTTATAGCTGAAGCTTACAAATGAATCTGAATTCACGCAAGTACATGTACATGCAACACATAAAGCACTTATCAAATTAACAAACAGCTTCAAAGCCAGTGCAATGTTGTACTTTTGTTTATATGTCTGCCGTCCGTCGATTACTTTTGATCAGTTGAAGTCTCGACAGGAGCACCAGCTAGCGCTGATTCCATCAGCTTATTCATCTCCTGCAGGTAGCTCAAGAAGCTTGCGACACCTTCCGCTTGCGCGTCTGGTTCAGTGTCCAGTGACGAGGTAGCATCTCCTTGGGTGTCCAGGCCATCAGGTGCCGCAGCAGTCTCGCTGGTGTCATCTAATACAGGTGCGTCGTTGAGGAACGCGGCATCCTGCAGCAGGTCAGCCTTTCGAGATTCTTGGCAACTGTCAGACTTGGCACCATCAAACTCTATTTGGGTGAGAAACAGTGCGTTGAAGAGATAAACATAATGTGTTTAACAATGCGGAATTACAAGATGCCGTTGAGTGTGACAACCTACGGGGTCTGTCTATTACGGCCAGCATTTTCTCCTTAATCAACCCATTTCTAAAGACTGCCATTTGTACCACGTTTTCAACTCATCGAATTCATTTTTTTCCCGTTTTGTGAAAGTTTTAAATTTCACAGTCTTCAATTAGAACACTAGTTATTATATATTTCGATGCCGTCGCCGGCTTTTGTCTCATTAAAAAAGAAACAAAAAAATTACGGATGTTTTGCTCTGCATCGACGTGTATCTGTAACCCGAGTAGGCTTATGGGTATTTCTCACAAGCCCTCGAATAGAAATTAGACTAGAGTACTTATGTATAAGTACAATCAGTGCAGGGCAAAATAAAGTGACATCTCCTAAACTCAAAATACATCTTGAAAAATAAATCAACAAAATAGTGAAATCCATCTGGTCAGTTTTACCTCCAGACTTCCTTTTGGCCGTTTCCAAGTGGCATTCACAGAGGGACTTAGGTAGAGCCTGTGTGGAAATCGGTCCCGCCATTCCATCTATATCTGGACCCCTATGACCATGAACTTGGGGTGAAAGCGGCGGTGGGTTGTCCTCCTGCTCTGCAATGTAAAGCCGTCCTCTTGGTGTGTCGATGCTGCATACGGACTCCATCGACCCGTAGTGATCGGCTCTCTTCAACTCTGGGATACCAGTGCAGTTTTCATTCAGAGCGTTTGAGACCTGACCTACAGACGCACTGTTGTTTTCATTTTCTGCCACCAGGACAGCGGTCCTGCTTGTTGCGGGCACACATCTGTACCTGGAAGTGGAAGCGACTCCCGCATGTGCTGGCTTTGGTTCTCTCGTGGTCAGAACACCCATGGTGGGTGTAATAGGCTTGATGATTACAGGGTTGTGATTGAGAGGTAGCATTTGTACAGGCGGTTTTGAACGGTGGGGAGCACATGGACCTAGTCCCGAGGACTGTGCTTTCAATCTCACGGAAGTAGGTGCTACTGGGGCTGTCAATTGGGATTCTAGGAAAGAAGGTCTGTGTGTTCGAACTTCGCCGTTGAGAATCGTTACAGCTACTGGAAATGTCGGCCATGTCTTTCCGTTTAGCACTACGACTTTCTTCGCTGGAGATTGAGAGATCTCGCAGGGCTTTTCCTCTAACCCCATCGCCGACACCAAACTGGCCATTCTTCCCAGCACGTTCTGGTTGTAGTCCCCCCATGGAGAGCTGCAGCTCTCCCCTGCCGTCGATACACCCGTAAAGCGGGGGGAGCCTCGGGTCAGCCGCCAACGCAAGCGGTCGGAGCTCCACCTGACTCGACCCGTCAGCGTGCTGGCTGGCCTTTAACACGCTGGCAACACCGAGCACGAAATGCACGGTGCGGTATGCCTGGTGCCCGGCTCCTGAGGGAGTCATTTCCTCCGAGACCTTGGTGGGCCTACGACAACACGAACTTCCTAAACCGCGGCTTGCTCGTTGATTAGCCTGGTGGCTTCCCCTTATGTCTAACGGCTGGACTTCACAACTTTTGACCCTGCCGATTTGGGTTGCACTTTCCTGACGTTGCTCCGCGATGGACAACACACCGCCGTCCGCCACTCTGACTGAGAGGGTAACGAAGGATTCCTGTGGATTCCCGGACACACTCATCTCGTTCTCTGTCCTCAATCGTTTGGTCGTCAGTTTTCTGTGTTTAAAGACGTCTGCTCTTCCATCAGTTGACGCTGCCGTTTGAGACAGATACCTTCACCCGACACACTCGTCGCTAAGGGCCGGTCGAACTGCTGGCTTTGTGTAGAGGCAGTTGACAGAAATGAAATGATCTGTACCCATTATGAGTGTTTGTCTGTGAATTGGAGTCACATTTCGTGATATGAATTTGCCGTAAGTTAGCTTCTGAAACAAAATCGAAAGCAGTAAAGAGAGAAAATCATCACTGGCAAAGAGTCGGCAGTAGAAAAGACTCGACCATCAGTACACGTTGTACATCCAAAATAGGCAGAGGCAACGTGATTATCGACAATAATGATGCAAAAAGTACAGCTTAATACGGTACTACTATTATTCCTGATGTCATCTTTAAAAAGGGGATAGGTGTGATGCATACAATTATGTTTTTTCAGGGAGTTTAACTAAGGTAATATGGTAATTATTTTGTGCAGCGCCCCCTATGGAATAGTACATAAAAATGTGACCAGCCTGTTGGGATTCCATTACGCTAAACATGTCCTGACTTGTCAGAACGACATTTGAGCTGCCTGTGTAAAAATGTGAGAAAAAAATTGAAAAATTCGCTATGGCAGAGGGACTTTTTTACCCTGGATGTCAGTCGCAGTGTAAATGAAGACAACGTCCAACCTTGGTTAGTTTGGGGGTAATGAGAATGCATAAGATGTAAATCTGTATTAAGCACAGCACCCCCCCGCGTTATGTGTCGAGCAATGCCCCCTGCACACATACACCCCGATTTTCGCATTTCCGCGGCCATCATGACTCTTGATTTTCTATTTCAGTCATATGATCCCCATTCCTCTTCAGTTGTTTTCGTGTTTGTCACTATAAATTCAAATTTGGACACATAGGACCATTTTCTTTTCAATCTCGCAAGTGTCAGCCACCTCAATTTGTTCAAATCCCTCCCCTGCCCTAAACACCCTCCAAATAGTAGTCAATCCTCGGGTTCAGTTCCGAGTATAGCCGCCCGCCTCCATGGAATATAGGCCCAACAAGCTCTAGGTTTTTTGACCAGAATTCCGAATGTTGGTGGCCACAAAGTCCAAAATTTTGATTTATAGAAATAGTTCTACAATCGATCCTGATTATGGCCTCTAATTCTGCAAATAACCCGGGTATGAGGTGGACACAGTATTGTAAACATTTTTTTCGTTTCCACGTATCCCCTGGGTGGCCTGGGATATCCATTTTGTATGCTCTGTACCAATTTGTTACAAACGGGCCTTTTTTCTTGTAAGTGGAACCATGGAAATGGGATCTATCGTACTTAAAACAGAGAGGGCTTATTTCGAAGTAGCAAAACATCTACGCTCGGCTGATATAGGCCTACGTTGTATTAAACAACATTCCATGTCGCTCCCTACCTTTTACCGTAGCCATACTTCCAGCAGCAGTCACGGGCGCCAACAGATTCGTTTCTTTCACCCCAGTCTGCCACCGATTTACATGCAGCCGTCGTCGATTTCGTTAAGCTGCAGTAACTTGCCGGCCTTTGGAATAAGCCCAGGTGGGTTTTAAGGTGTATTCAAAATAGTTTGAGAATAACGAGCAACGACCGCCTCCTTTAGTAGGCCTAGCTTTTGTACATCCCAGACGCTAGACTCGCGGAATGAAAATTTCACACCGTTTAAGAAGTGGAATACAATGTACAGCAATCGTATGTTTACTTGTGTCGAACGCACAGCGAACGTATTCACTCTGTGACGATAATTTTAAACGGACCCGCGTCAATGCGCGTGGCGCACATTAAGCACTACATTCTTGATAAGTTGCGCGTTAAGTACGCAGGGACGGTCTTTTTGTTACGCATCGGGTAATGTGGTTGTGAATAAGTAAACGCACCGTTTGCTTATTGGCCAACGTGCAGTTCATATGTGCAGCAAAACTCTTTTTGCATCGATTCTAAATGATTCAGATTAAAAGGTTTGTTTTTGTTGCACATCTGGGTGAAAATGAAGAATTCACTGCATCCAATTTTGTAGTTTTTAAGTTCGCATATTTCGTAACTTCCGTTTATAGTTTGTCCATTTTGATTTCGAAGAAATTTTTGAAGAGTGCTGTGGCGGTGTTGGGCTCTCAACAAAGACAAGGAAGTTAATCATGGCACTCAGAAATTCACACTCTTTCTGCAAATACCTTCAGGGTCAAATCAAACAACACGGTTCCTCGTATTGCATGATTGTGCAGTCCTCGTGGGCAGTTCAGGGTATTGAGGTTGATATCTGGTCAAACACGAATATCATACAAAATATTGACTAAAATATATACAGTCGGTGCTCTTAATTTATCTTATTGCCGGGAGTTTGGTATTAAACAGTGGGACACCTTCGTCAGGGCAACCAGATTCAGTTCTGAATGAACACAGAAAAATCCACGTTCATCCACCTTGATGTAGCGTTCCAAAGTCGAAGATGACGTGTTCCTCCAGTTTCTGAAGCTGCACATTGGATAACGCTTACGTCACAGAGAGTATGCGGCAAAAGTGCTGCGAGGCGGTGAGATCAGGCTTTTGTTGGCGCACACTGCGCAAGTGTTCCCTCGAAGCGCTCACCAAAGCGACGTTTGGTGTCTCCGATGTGCAGTTTGCCTCAGCGACGGCAGGTGATACAATAAATCACATTACTGGTAATGCAGGTTTGATCCCTGCGTACTCTGTAGGTACCGCGGGGGCCGGCGAGCGACGGGCTGTTAACTATATGAGGGCAGGTGTTACATCTGGGGAGCTGACAAGGGGAATTGCTGCCTGCTTGTGACGGCAAGACAGAATCTTATAACCGGGATCGCACAACCATGTCCCCGACAGAACGCTCGCGCCTAAACGCGCAGATCGGGGGTTCAATGAAAATGGAAGCTGTGGCTGCATCATCCCCGAGTGTACGAAAATGTTTGAGAGGAACATTACCGGGATTTTTCGAGGGTGGTATGTGAGTACTAGTGGGACGTGATCACTTTGCTTGGCCCCGGTGGGTTTCAGAGCTGTTTCGCGCGGGATTGAAGATACGGCATTGAAGGCAGCGTCTGCTCTTCGATGTGACCAACAAACAGATATGCATCACTTGGTCCCGTCTGCGTGCCCATAGCCACGCCACTGGTCTGAATGTAGTGCTTACCGTTGAATGCAAAGTTGTTCAACGTGAGCACCAATCCAGCCAGACGGAGCAGAGTGCTGGTGAGAGGATCCTGAGTCTGGCGAAGATCTAGATAATGTTTGAGCGCAGCCAAACCACCCGCGCGGGGAATGGATGTGTAAATTTCACTTCCATGTTGAAGAGAAAGTTGGATGAACCTGGAAACTCAAATTCATCGAACAGGCGTAGAGCGTGGTTTGAATCCTTGATATAGAGAGTTTTGGCAATGGGTGCTAGAATGGTGTCAAGGAAGTTGGATATCAATTCAGTGGGACAACTAAAAGCAGACACAACAGGGGCGACCTGGATTTCCGGATTTGTGAATTTTGGGTAGCAAGTAGAAGACTGCCGTGCGTGGGTTGGGAACAACTAGTCTGGTTGTGTTATGAGGGAGGTCACCAGAGTCAATAAAACTTCTGACAGTGCTAGCAACAATATCTTGGTGCTTTTGTGTAAGGTCGCGGTCAACCTTAGCGTAGGACGTATTAAACGTCAGACAGTTGACACCCCGCTTCAACGACATGCAAGTCCTTACGCCAAACCACCATAGCACCACCGTTGTCCGCTCTTAATAACGATGGTATCATCGTTTTTAAGAGACCTCAGTGCTTTGCGTTCAGCCGATGGAATGTGGATGCGCTTAAGGCTTGAATTTCGTGGAATGTTTCTTTTGTTTTGAGTTTGCTTTCATCATTTTCAAGCTTGTATTTTTTTTGGCAGACCTGTCTGGCCAGTGATGGATCACAGCATTAACAAGAAAGAGCAGCAGTTGCAAAGCATTTTTTGGAAAGGCTGGGGTGACCCCCAGAAGACTAATTCAACAAACAAGTAGGACATATCTTTTGCGAAAATGTATTTTAAAAAAGTTACATTTACTCTGCAGTTGAAAGCGGGCGAAATATGTGATTACAAACGAGAATGTTCTTACATCAAAAACAAAGTAGGCGAATGCCGCCCGTCGGTGCCCCCCCCGTGGATCTGTAGCTTTTCATCTATCAATTATCATGAAATATAGATTAAATATGCCTGCTAGTTCTTACACATGGAGATCACTCGGAAGAAATTGAACCAAACACGGTTGGAATCGGTGTTATTGTCGCAAGCTTGAACATTAAGATTATTGAAACAAAATCAGCCATGACCCTTTAGCTCTATGTATTCAATCTTAAAAAAAATTGCCTTGTGAGTTCTGCACCCAGCAAAATGAGTAAAAAAGACGTGGTGAGGGAAAAATCCAAAAGTTATGCGGTGTTGACCAAGCATTCAGGCGCACGGACTCCTGAAACTCGCAAGGAATCGCAGTTACCGGCTTCCATATAGGACTCTTCTGGGTCTTGGGTTCCTGGCCCACCGCACTTCCTCCCTGCCCATCCATTTAACCCCCAAAAGGGTTCGAGCGACCATGCAAGGGAGGAACGAGACAGGCCCCTAAGCCCTGGCCGCCGAGTCGGCCATACGTCTCGAACCTGTACTAAGGCGCTCACCTGGACTTCGCGGACAGTCCCAGCAGAATACCCGGTAGGCTAAGGTACTGTTGGTATTTGACAGGGTTGACTTAAAGTCTTTTATAGCTACTGACTGACAGCAAGCGTTGGGAAAATAAAAAAAGCCACCCCTGGGATTCGAACCCACCGCCTAACGATCAGGTAACCGCCTACTTAACCAGTCGGCTAAGGTACTGTTGGTATTTGGCAGGGTGAATTGTAGTTTCTTATAGCTACTGACTAAGAGTAAGCGTTGGCAAAATAAAGAGACGCCACTGGGATTCGAACCCACCATCTACCGATCAGATAACCGCCAGCTTAACCAGCCGGCAATGTCAGAGAGAAAAAAAATTTCATTCATAGTGTTAGTTCACGCGAACACCATGCAAAATCTTGAAAATTCGACAAGGTGGGGGGTGAGCACTTTCACAAATCTTGGCTATATGATCCCCACTTTGCACGATATCACCTCCTGTGGTGAAGTAACTCGATTTATTATCGAAAAGGGTACTGGTATTTCTGTTGAGTTACTTTCACGCATTTTAGCGTATAACAACAGCCACGTTTGTGCGCTTCAGTAAAGTTTTATCATTTATCATCAAATTATATATCAAAAGAAAGATCCTGTTCTGCTCTACAGGAAATAAAAAATGCAACTGCAATCACTGCAAATGTCTAGGTATTAGAAAAACATGTGTCAGCTACTTTGAGGAAAAGAGTCATTTACGCGTCATCCGCCCCGAGCTGAAGTGCACCCTCAATCGGCAAAAAGAAAGACAGGGGATTACAAGCGGGTTCTTGCATGCGTTGTGCGTGTACGCAAAGACTATACACACCGGAATAAATCAGTTACGTGTACTCCGCGTCAAACGCGCATGATTATACTTTCGCACCTCATGGGGCCGGGCGCCTATGCGGTGAGCACCAAAAACACGGCCTCTTTTGTTCCACTCGGAGCGGATAGTACAGGACAGACAGTCGCCAACTTGGTCAAAATATGGTTTAGATATACATCTAAAATAATAGAAAATAAAACGTTTCTCAACTCTTCCCGCTGCTGTGTTTGCTAATGGTCAACAAAGAAGAAAAATCTTCAATGTGAGATCACTCAAAGTTACTCAAAATTTGTATGCTCTCAAATTCTCTACGAAATGGAACATTTTGTGGCACATAAACTTAAAAGAGAAAAGATACGTTTAGGCGGGCAAAACGGTACCTGAAAACGGTCTATTTTTCGAGAAGTGTAGACATCGGTTTTTCAAAATGCCAAAAGGCTTCACGACTTCACGAAGGGGTGACCTTGCGTGGGGAAAAAATGTCTTCAAAAGTCATCTGTCAGTGACTTGAAATTTTGAAAAAAAAAATAAACATAATAATGGGCTTTCATTTAATATGTGTCTCGAACACCTGAGAACCTCGTCAATATTTTTTCAGGATTTTTTGAAGTTCTGGTATTTATCACTTTCGACTGTGGCAGTTTATTTTTTGGCCTGTGCAGCTCTCTGGGCCACAACCAGAACGTTCTGAGATGCGCCCTAGCCGTTACTCGGCTGATATGGACTTTTTGCTATCACGGGCTTTATTCAGTAGCATATTTAGGCTTGGGGGCCAAATAGGAATTTTTTTTCGAATAATGACTGTCTAACTTTGTTTCCAACCTTGAGGAACCCCTGCCCCCGCCCTTCAGAACGGTAGTACTCCCCCTAGTCGTTTCAAATGTATGACGGCTTTTACTTCCTGCGAAATATAATAATGAATTGTCACTGTCTCTCCGCCCTCTGCCCCCAGCTGGATATGTCATGACTTACTTTATTTAAGAGCTGGTCGTTTTTAGATTATATTAGCTAAATCAATTTTTATATATTAAAACACTATCTTTAGAAAGAGAGAGTGTCACACTATTTAGTCATTTATTTTACATTACTAAAATAAATCACTTTTATATCTTTATATGATTTAGAGCTGCCTGTCGAAGCACAAGAGTGTTATTTTCATCATCTTCATTCCTTCACGTCTTACGTTTGGAAAAATAATTACAGCGATCACCCTGCTTTTCATTCAAGCTGGCCACCTCTCAAAAAAAGTTAAAAGGTAATTTTTCTATTCTTCAGTGATTCACTGCTGTGTGCGTATATGGCAATAAGCAAGGAATCATCCCTTTCTTGGATGTTTTCAGTGATTAAATTCTGGTTTCACAATTTGAACAGAAAAATCTAAGCACTGAGCCATGTCTTGACAAGGCGATATCAGAGCAACAGCGCCCTCGGTTGTCGAGAAAAGCATGGTCAATATAAACAAGTGCAATGTATTTAAACCTAACGGAGATGTCAAATAGCTTTCACATAATTATTCAAGAAGAGTTTAAAATTACAGACAAGGTATGTCTCAGAAAAAAAGCATTGCAGCTCTGCTTGAAAATTGCAGCTCTGCAAAATTCGAATAAAACCAAATTTACTTCTAAGATACTTTCAGTTTGGCACCCTTTTCAAGTTAAACTTGACAAGGATTACAACAGGAAGCGTTACCTTCCTGCTGTTGCGTGTAAATCAAACATGAACATCTGCAATATACTAAAGGTTTACCCTGGAGGGCCGTTCGTTGAAACTCAGTGGTGGACGAGGCCCTCACTAAGACCGTGTGTGTAAGCTCATAATCTTACACATGGCTATAGTAAATATCAGTGCCTCCGTGTCCGTAAAATCGATGCACTCGCTCCACGGATCATCCGGTGAAAAAAATGTCTTCAACTCACGTTCGAAAAAGTGACAGGTCACGAAAATCCGTCCTTGGACAAAGCGACTGCTTCTAGCCACCGTTGCATCCTGGTCAGAGGTTGACACCCGCTCCCGACGAGGACACGACCTTATTACTCTTTTCGGTGATAGCAATACACATTAAACATGAAGTGGAAATGGGGATTCTTGTTTCATACTTCTTCTCGGCAAAGTGGTCACTTGTGTGCAGGTTGACAAATACTCTTTTTGTTTGACTGGGGATTTGCGCTAAAAACATGGCTCTTATATCACTGTGGTTGGCAAAAATAAACAAGAAATATTATGTTATTTTTCGTTTGAACGAAGTATGATGGTATTTTACACGTTTTCATAGCACGAGGGTATGCTCTCGATATCGACAATTTACGTTTAATTGAACAATCTTAGTCTTAGACATTAAGTTTTCACTTTTGAAATGTAACAGAAAATACGAATTTTTCAAATGCCCATTACAAATTGTCACAACTGTTATCATAACTGACAAAATAAAGAAACAAATACTAGTTTGTTTTTTGTGGAAGAAATCCCTTTCTCTATATAGAAAAACTTCTGAAGACGCACACACACACAAAGGAAAATGCGTCTTTGCGACAACATATATGTATATAAATTCTGCAGTCGGATGAATAAAAACGGGAATCCTGAAGAGAAACACACAACAGTTATGTCGTGTTGACCAAGCACCGACTACTGAAATTTGCTAACCACGGCTCCTCCCTGCCCATCCACATAACCTTAAAAGGGTCGAGCGACCATGCAAGGGAGGAAACGAGAGAAGCCCCGAAGCCTCGGCCTCCGAATCGGCCAAAAGTCTCCAGCATGTATTAAGGCACCCACCAAGACCTATTCGGCAAAGAAATGCCAAACGTTTCCCCCAACTAAGGGTGAATAGTTAGCACATCCTATAAGTGGGCAAATATATTTATTTAAAAAAATACGAACAGCCTTCTCGTACGATGCAATTTAAATATCAAATAACTTCTTGAACGTTAAAGCCATGAACGCGTACGGACAATTACCAAAGGCGATATCATTCACTACTGCATGACGTCTGCATATCGAGGGGCGAGTTATACATTCACACAGAAGGAAACGGAAAGCGATTAAACGTCTCATGAGCCGAAAATGATTAACGCCGTTTTTTACTTCTCACAGTGCCTTCCTATTCGATTCAGTTGTGAAGCATCTACTTTGGAGAGGACAGGTAATTCCAACATCCAGGTCTACAAACGCAGAGGACGACTGTTCATGCCATCCATCTCTCTGTACCCCGACCTAATGTCGTCAAGAGCAACCTAGAAATGCAATTTCAGTTGAAAGCTGACAAAGACAGAGGTCGGGAAATTAGATTTGGATGACTTTAATTCGTCAAAAGGTGTATGCTCCATATAATCAAGACGGGGGTTGTACACAATGTCAAGTATTGTTACACGCATAATGTGCTTACAGCTGGGCACCACAGGCGGTTATACACGAAACACAACACAACACGTTGGTGAAACACAGTCATCGCGATGCCGTGTATGTTGTGGCTTGCCTGTCGCCATGCTCCATGCATGTACTTCTGTAGTTTACCCTTGTTTTACTATACTATATGTATAACAGAAGACCATGGAAATAATGGTCAGTTTTTCACGGCGGCAAATGCTTGCGTTTCCGAGCTGGACCAAGAGAGGGCGCGACTTTCCTAGCTACGGAGGCTCCTTCAGTGGGACCTTCACTTCACTGGTTCACGAACAACTACGAGATGCGTGCGTTGCGTGGGCGTCGCTACCAACAAGACGAACCCTCCCGACCAGCATGGTTCTTTTCCACCGATGAGGGGGTGTTTTTGCTCTACATTTACTGGAGCGTAACTCCACACGACAGTGTCGACTTGTTCATAAGCCACATGAAATGTACACAATGGACGTCCAATTCTGTAGGTCAACAGCGGCCACTCTAATAATGCGATGGGCTAGAGTGAAATAATGTTTCACAGCACGTCATGATTGCTGGATTCATTTTGCGTTAGGACTCGGTGGTAGGGAATGATGGATTGGAACCACTCTCAAGGCTTTGGAATACATTTTGTTTGTTCCAAGTTTTATTTTGCTGTGTGATGAAATAAAAGGGAAATCTGAGATCTGACACCTCCATAGAGCTGGTGCACTGCATGTTTTACAGTCCTTGTAAATGATACTTACAGTCCCGCTTAACCAAGATATCAATTTTCATCCGTGTTGATTTTAAGAGCAGTTAGGCGCCCAGTTTGTTTTCGTGTAAACTCAAATTTGTATATTATTGAACTAAAGTGTGTTGTCAGCCCAGTGTCAAAGCTATGTCAGAAGTTTGGTAGAAAAGCCCCTTCGTGCACAGGACCGTAGCATAGCTGCGCTGCTGCTCCCCTAACAGGTAAAGCTTCGATAACTTTAAAAGTTGAAAAATACGCACTGTTCAAGCAGAGTAACCAAGAAGAGATGTCAAATAGTTGCAAAGTAAAAAGTTCCCAAGTGAAATTCACATTGTGGACACCTTTAATATCCGGTCACGCCTGAGATCTGCCGCAGATTATATTGGGCTCGCCCTTTCTTCAAACATCATGCAGAGCTCAAACTTCACACAGAAGACACCTACTCCAGTCTACTATATTATTGCAGTTGGTTCCCATGGATATGCGTGTTTTCCTATCAATTGTTAATTAAGCTCTCTCGATGGTTGTGAGTGGATTATTTGATGGCAGTGATGGAGCACAAAACATCTCTGCTATACATCCAGGCGTAAATTTGTGAAGGCGAGCTGGGGGATGGGGGATGGCTGGTGGGAGGGGGGACACACAGGACAGACACCCCCGCCCAAGAATTGGGTTTCGAAAGATCTGTGCATTTTTTTCTAATGCTATTATATTCCCTGGTATTGTCGTCACGTATCTACCTTGACATTTGCAGTTGTATGTCCAAATCTATTCCCCACTTTTTTCTATTTTTGAAACGTATTTCATGATGAGCCTAAAACAAGAAGTATATGAACTGAAGGTTTTAGTCAGCGAGCTTCTTAAATCGAGATTGAACTGAAAGCAACTGACAGACACCCAAAATTTTGAAAAGCATCTGAAAAGCACGGTGTGATCTTATTCTGCAACTGTCCGTTTATAACATCTCCACAAAAATGGTGAATCACACAGCAGTGTGTTATCGAGTTGTCTTTTCACCACTGTACCTCTGTCTCTTGATGGTTGCATGCAGAGGGTGACAATATGTAGCTTTTTTGTTTGTTTGTTTTGGCTCGGAACTAACACTGAGTGCCCAATGATCATATGGTCCATCTCTTCCTGTCAAGAAACTGAGAGAAAAATCTCCCGGGAGTTACGACAATGGCTATAACCGCTTCTTGGTGGCTCTGGCTATCATCATTCTTTGTCATGTAATAAGCTTATCCCGTAACAGCAAGTACCACAAAACTAAGAAAAGGACCTTTGCCCGAATTAGCCAAACATACGGTTTACATAAAGTGATATATACACACTAAAATGGTTTATTTAGATACAGAGTGAAAGATGTCAGTGACCATTTTGAAAACCGGAAAGGTAAGAATTTAAAGGTGCAAAGGTCGCCATTAAATTGAAAGAGCCTTGCAATTTGCAGTTATTTTAATTAGACATTAAATATTTCTTATTAATTCATGTCAAAATCTGTATTTATGAGCTAAACTTTGATGTTGTCAGCAGGAGAAAACCTCATTTATGCTTCGATCTGTGCATAAACAACCGTGGGATTTTTTAAACATTTTACAGTCCTAGATTTCCTCTTGTTTGGCGATTATTGTTGTGTAAGTGCGTGGCAATAAGCTAACCACTGAAC
Source organism: Acanthaster planci (assembly GCF_054643075.1). NCBI lineage: Eukaryota > Metazoa > Echinodermata > Asteroidea > Valvatida > Acanthasteridae > Acanthaster > Acanthaster planci. The sequence continues at coordinate 6,893,976 of NC_141780.1, forward strand.
CTTGTTTATTTTCAGTGAGCCAATTTTGAGTTAACACTTTCTGAGAAAAACACATAAAAACTGAACTCATCAAGTTAAGTGAGCAGAGTCAAAGAACCGGAAGGGTCAACGTGAATGTTATTTCTCCAGTCAACCCCAATGCTTGTCACGGGTGTGATAAAAGCTTTGGACAGTAATATAACCTACGGAGACGTGTAGAAAATGCACATGGTACAGAGGAATCTATTTGTGGAACTGAGTTTACGCAGGGTGAAAACGATGGCTTCCTAGCAGATGATAATGAAGACGATGACAAATTGTTGGATTAAGAAAAGTCTAGTTCAGAGTTGGAAGACAATGTCGCCTATTTAGATGGGATAAGCCAATCAGCAGAGGCCACCAAGGAAATTTGCAGTGCAAAAAATTTGAAAAGTACATCAACAATGGTATGGATGAAGATCAAGCCAAGGAAAAGGCCAACAGGAAGACCCTGTGGGCAGTCAAGTAAACTTTGTTCAACAAGTACAAGGATTTTTTGTCAAGTTACCTGCATTTGGAAGATGATGATACTCACCAGGATATTTGGAAGACCTTAAAGATAAACTAAATAAAGGCATGGAAGTAAAGCCTTGAACTGAGTGATGCCTAAATGCGGCAAAATTTGACAGACTTTCTCAAGAGGATAAATCTTAGGCAGATAAAGAGGAAAACAGCTGTACTGAAAGACTAGTTGTTAAGGACTATACTGTAATGTTAAAACCGGCTTTGTGGTATACGTTTAGTGCAAAAGATTGCAGTAATCCACTATAGTTCTTTTCACACCATGGCGTGACATTCAGGTCATTGATAACAATGAAGGTGGATATACTCGTGAAAATGAAAAACAAAGCAGACAGAGGCAAATCAATACCCTTTTTGACTGTTATATGAAGTCAATTATTGTGTTTAAATGTGTTTGAGAGTAATTGCGCTTGACACGCTGTACTTTTAAGATATTGATCAAATTTGAATCGTTCATAATTTGTTTTGTGTCAGTAAAAACCATGGAAGGGCCAGATGAAATAATTGACGCTCTCGGGTAAAACTGATATTTGTTTCGTCCGTACTTTGAAAGAAGTTCATACGGTTACTTCATACAACTGCCATTCCTGTCGTACATCTTTGCATCGAACGACAGCAAGCACGCAATTACATCATCTTAATTGCAGATATACGTGTCATAAACAAGTTTGACATTTTGTCACAGAGGGTCTAATCATCCAAAGGGTAAAGATGTAGTCAGATTAAAAAGAACGCTCTTGGACTTTGTAGTGATGTTCAGATCATTCGGACATTGAGCCTCCCAAAAGCCAGCTATCATGCACCAATACTTTCCGATTTGTTCATGGAGGGTTACGTAACTACAAACGATTCGCCAAACACTGGGTCAACCCAATAGCCTCTACGCCTTAGTCGCTTTTTGCTAATTTCTTAATTACAAAATAATACGACCAAATGATATCAAATCCCGTTTTTTCCTACCTCTTTTCATGCTGAAAAGCCTATATATCTGAGTTTCGTAGTGCAAAGTTGGTGTCATGAGTGTGGGTCTGTGTTACCCGGGAGGGCGGGGGGGGGGTTGCCGCGTTGCTGTTTTGGGCGCCGCCGTGTGATGCTGTAAGCATTAGATGGTTATGGAATGGAATAAATAATGACTATTATAGGCAAGGTGTGGTAGTATGCCATGTCACCCCCCCATAAGAAAGTACATGAACATGTAAATACATAGTTATTGAACATTTAGTGATGCCACAGCTATGGGTTAAGATCACCCATCGGTATGGGATTTGTTTCAGTGGAAGGGTTCATAGTAAATTTGCGAGGATGGGATTGCTGCTCGCAGGTATCAGCAACAAGAGTTAAATCGGCCATTGAAAATGGGATAAATTGGGCGCATAGTGAACGGTCTACCACACAATTTCAGCGAAAATCTCTCTCAAATGAAGTTTTTTATTCGCTCTGAAGGGCTATATTCTTACATAAGGAGTACACAATTCTGTCTGAGCTCTTTTCACTTTCTGGTTGGGTTTCAGATGAAACATTGCAACGGTGAGCCATGAAAATTAAAAGAAAAAGGATTTGAGTGACTCTCCTTTTTCAGTTGAGGTGGTGTACCGTTGCGGTTGTTATCGCGAGCAGCATTGAGCGGGATGTATGCGCTCCCCATTAGGATTACGCAGACTTTTTACAGACAATCCTGAAAAAATCTCGTTGGAACATGCCACCCCTTCGCCCCTTGTCAATGTTGTTTCTCGATTGGGTAAGCTGGGCTTAATCATGGTCCAATAAATGACTGCAACATTGAATGGGGGAGAGGGGATCTTTTCGAAGCGGTAGCTCTTGATTATTTGAAGATACCTCTAAATCCTCGAAATTATATTCTAGATATCTTAAAATGATTCAGTGATACGTGAAATGATGTAGAAATGATTTTGAAATATCTGGAAATCGATTTTCAAATATCTGGGGAACGCTATTAATTTAGATATCTTGAAACTGATTTCAAGATATCTCGAAATGATTTGAGACATATATCTTGAAAACAATTTCGAAACAGTTTGAAATGGACTTCGAGATTTCTCGAAATCATTTCAAGGTGTTTTTACTGCAATTTTCAGATATCCCAAAATCGTCAAGAGCTATCCCTTCAGTACGAATAAATGCCATTTTTATTCGCACTATACTCGTGTTAATTGTGTTACTCGTTAATTGTGTTTATCTGTTGTAACTGTCGGAGACCGCAAATTAGGGAGAGCAATCCCTATAATTGTTCTCGGACGACAATAACTTATTGTAAATTTATGCTGAAATCGGCACGTAAACATATGCATACATTCTTTGCTTTACATATTAATATATCAAAAGATAAGGACCTCTGACCTCTGTGGTTCCCGCTTACGAGTGGATTACTGCTCGTGTACTTCTGATGCACAAATACTACTACTTTATTTTGTATTATCAAAAATTCGCCTCATAAATCCTGGTTGAAGCTACAATGTGTTACTGATTGAATTCCTCAAACTTTATAACTTGAGAATAAATATGAAAGCACGTGCTGGCTACATATTCTGTACGAGGAATTCTCCCATAGCATATTAATAATAATAATAATAGTGTAGCGGCAGCGCTTGCGCGCCCGCTGGGGGCGGACCCTGACGATCCGGAGGGGGGAGACTGGTCTCCCGGTAAGGGATGGATTGGATCAGCTTGTAACACAGGTCGTCAAATAATCACCTCCAATTTATTCGTCAATGGAAAGAAAACCCCAGACACCACGGGTTGCGAGACCTACAGTGGTCTGCAGGGCCCAGCAACTCCAAGGGAACAGGCTGAAAACTGTCCGAAATGGTCCCGAAATGTTGCGCTGTCTCCACCGAGATGGCCACGGAAAGAAAAAAGGACTAGACGTGGTCGAAGGGTCGGTAACGCACACTGGGCAGACCGGCATATCCAAGCGCGGTATAAATAGTAAAAATGTTGACAATGCCCGTAATTACAATAAAAATGAATCCAAGCGTTTTTAAACAGATAATGAAGTCGGTGGAAGGTATTCCGGCTAAATCTTATGTTGTCATGATAGAAATTAAATGGAGCTAATTCCAATAGAGGCGCGAGGCCACGTCAACGTGAAGGGTGAGGGGACCCTCTCAGTTGCTATGCAACAACGTAAACATTGAAAGGATCTTAAAGGCGTATACCATGTGCATGTAGATTATACATGATAAATATACGGGCAACTCCCCACAAGTTCCCTACTTTGACACCATACGCCCCAGGATGGTGATGTTAACAGCATAACGCCGGGAATAACCTCACATAATATATCACTGATGTAAGATAAAGTTTGGAGACATAATACCAAAATGGGATTCCCCTATCCAGGGTAAACTTGTCTAAAATGATTTATCCTCAAAAGACACTCATTGGTGATCACTTAACGGCTGTCAATCACTTTTTTTTTTTAAAGTACAAAAGTATAAAACATGTTAACAACATCCGATAAAAGTGATGCAAAAGAATGCGTGATCATCGGTGAGGCACAGCCTGTCTCTTTTTCAAGAGTGGACACCTTTGATCTTCTTCGATATAGCCTAGCTAAAATCGTAGTTGCAAGGGAAAAATATATGTATTAGTTCTACAAATTAGTGAAAGCCATAGCGAACAATGGCCGCTCGGAGACCCTTGCAATACTTGTTCATACCCTCTATATTGAGGTGACAACCATCACTCAAATACTTAGGGTAGTTCACACGCTTCTGCGTGAACAGATACACGTTCTGACGTTCCGACCTAAGTCTCCTACTGAAGAGTGAGTTGAACCTTCTCGTTCTATGATTGAAAGTCGTCACCGCGACCTGTCCAGATCTAGTGATTTTAGATCGTTGTATTATAGATAGGAATACCACCTTTCGGGGTGATATCCCTCTACTTTCCAACACATCTAGGAACTCAAAACTCTTCCCAACTAGAACCTCTGGCGTAATTTCAGGGAGACAGAGATCATTTGTACCAATATCAAGTACCAAAACGTCAATGAAATTCAACAACCGCATCTTTTGGCAGTAATAATCAACATGATTAAATAGACGGTCATAACTCAAACCTGGATGACCCTCGACAGTCAAGTTAATTTCTGCAGCAAGCCCAAGTAATTCTTCCACGGACTGGTGTTCCTGACGGGCCATCCTATCAAGTCTTTTCACAAAAGAATGCCCAAACAAATATACACTGAGCGGTTCAGACATTGCAAAGCCGTCGAAAAACAAACGAGGGCAAAATAACAAAGTAACAAGGGTACTTCGGAACTTAGTCTAACTCTAAACTACATGTACCAATATATTACATGTATAACAAACTGAATGCAAAAATATACGTACAGGCAAAATACATGTACTTTGGGCATACAATGTGCCCCACCTAGATCAAATTACATAATGTACATGATCGAAACAGCACAAGCCCACTACAGCTCGACCAAGCTGACAAGCATGAATAAGGAGGTGGCAAAATGCCACTGTCCTGCTACACACAGGCGACCCCTCCTCTCAGCTTGCTAGAAGGCTTTGCAATGAAACTACAGGAACTAATTTAGGTGACTCCAGTAGGCAGGGTGCTGGATTGGCATTTCTGCCTCAGACGTTCAGAACGTCGCGGTCCAGTCGTTTCTTTGAGCTGGGGAACAGCTTCTTCACCAGAAGGCAACTCCGCAACGGACTTGTCAGCACGATCAGACAACCGCCCTGGAACAGCGATCAGCAGCTCATCCTCAGAGTCACCTGAAGTTGATCCTGTATCAGAACCAGAACAATCTTTTATGGTTGGCAACTTCTGAAATGGATCCCCTGACTGGGTGAGTTCCCCTCTAGGGTCAAGAACCAACATTTTCCGGTTCAGCCATCTTTCCGGACCTCCCAGAGCAGGCCTAACCGCATACAAGTCCTTCGCAGAATTGCGCTTCACGACTATGTACTGTTCCTCACAGAAGTGGTTGCTTAGCTTATGGCGATCTGTGAATGCACACCGCTTCACTAATACCCTGCTCCCAATCGGAAGAGGGCTCGCCTGGGCTAGCTTGTCATAGCGCTGCTTATTAGCCGCTGCTGCGCTGATCATACGATCCTTAACCAACTTGTGCGCACGCTTTAGGAATGTTGCTTGCTGCTGAGCAACATTCTCGCTCCAACTCTTGCCCGTATTGCTAATGAGCTGATCAAGAGGTACGAGAGGTTCCCTACCGAACATTAGTGTATATGGCGCAAAGCCAGTTACACAATGGGGTGTACTGTTGTACATAAAGACAAGGTACGGAAGCAGTTCTGGCCACTTGCTCCTACTATGACTATCCAGTGACTTTATAAGACCACACAAAGTCTTATTGAACCTTTCGGTCTGCCCATTTCCTTGCGCATGGTAAGGGGACGTTCTGGTCTTCTTGATACCATACAAGTCACAAATCTCCTGTACCAGGTGACTCTCGAAATTCCTCCCTCTATCTGAATGGATTTGTGCAGGGACCCCATAACGTGTGAACCATTCGTCCCGCAGGACTCGAGCAACCGTAGGTGCCGTCTGGTCCTTGCAAGCTACAGCCACCGCAAACTTGGTGAAGGAATCGGTCATCACCAAGACGTCCTCGTAATTACCATGACCGCGGTCAAGCTTTAGGAAATCAATTGCCAACCTCTCGAGTGGGCGAAACGCAAGCAGATGTCTCATCGGTGGACGTACTGTTGGTGTTGGAGCCTTAGAGACTGTGCAGTGATAACAGTTACGGATGTGCTCCCGCACATGGCAACTCATCCCCGGCCAGAAGCAACGCCTTCTAATGAAATTAAGGGTCCTGCCAACCCCTTGGTGGCCCCACTGATCGTGTGACGCCTCAAGAATAACCCTTCGCAACCTCTTTGGAACTAAGAGCTGAGTCACCTGACCAAGTCCGGGGTCCTCAACAGACCTATATAGCACACCCTTACACTCTATCAAGCGTGACCACTCTCGGACCCATCCTTTTACCTCTGCATTAGAGCTATCAGCATCAGCGTGACCTTGCCCAGGGTCCCAGCGGCGATTCCAAAGACCCCACACAACTCCAAGGGCCTCATCTTGTTTCTGCATTGTCGCCAGGTCAGAGTGGGAATATGATGGGAACACCGAAGGTGTCACCAAGGGAGCGTCATCATCAGATGCGCTCACACCTCCTGCACAATCGGAATGGCCTGCTGAGGCAGGCCTCAGCTCTACGGGGACAGAGGTACTTTCCGCTGAAGTTTGAAACACACACGCCGCCCCAACATCAGTCACCTCAGGGGGATTCCGACTGAGTGCATCAGCACATTTATTACTTCGACCTGATCGATATCTTATCTCTAAGTCGAACGGGGCCAACTGAGCAGCCCAACGTTGCTCAGTTGCACCTAGTTTGGCTGTCTGCAAGTGGGCAACAGGACTGTTATCAGTCAAAACCAGTGTATGCCTACCCCAAAGATACTCTCTGAATTTCTCTGACACAGCCCACTTTAGGGCAAGAAGCTCTAGCTTAAAGCTAGAGAGGTCGGAATAATTTCTTTCCGCTCCCCTGAGCCCTCTGCTGGCATATGCTACGGGGTGAAGACAACCCGAATCGTCGCGTTGGGATAGACATGCCCCGAGTCCCTTAAGGGACGCGTCAACTTCAAGCACAAAGTCCCTGTCAAACTGAGGGTAGGCCAAAACTGGTGTACTGCAAAGCGCGCTCTTCAAGGTCTGAAAGGCTTCATCAGCTTCCTCTGACCAAGGCAGGGTCCCCCTAGAGTTCCCTACTTTTTCTGGGGCCTTGCCGCTCAGTGCATGCAGGGGTGCAGCAATTTTTGCAAACCCCTGCACATAGCGCCTATAGTAGGACGCTAGTCCCAGAAATGAACGAAGCTGATCAAGGTTAGTTGGAGTCGGCCAGTCTCTGACTCTCTCGATCTTGGTAGGATCTACAGCAATACCCTGGTCACTGACAATGTGACCAAGGTGGGTAACGGATGTGCGGAACAACTGACATTTAGTGCCTTTTAACTTCAGGCCATGGGTCTCAAGCCTACTGAACACTTTGTCCAACCTCCTTAAATGTTCCTCGAAAGTATCCGAGAAGACGAGCAAATCATCCAAGTACAATACACATTCTGAAAGGTTCATGTCGCCAAAGATCAGCTCCATGATCCTTTGAAAAGTACTTGGACTGTTGCAGAGCCCCTGGGGAAGACGAAGGAATTCGTACAACCCCCAAGGCACTCTAAACGCAGTCTTGGCTACCGAGTCAGGATGCATGGCTACTTGAAAGTAGCCATGCGCTAGGTCGAGAGAAGAGAACAGCTTGGCCCCTCCGAGTGATTCTAGGGTCTCATCGATCCTAGGTAGCGGAAAAGCGTCTCTATGCGTTTTAGCATTAAGACACCTGTAGTCGACGCACAGTCGCAACTGTCCATCTCTTTTCCTAACCAGCACTATTGGGCTAGCATACGGACTCGCTGATCGCCGGATTATCTTACGGTCAAGCAGATCCTGCAACAATTTCTTCACCTCTGATATCTGACTTGGTATTACTCGGCGGTAAGGCAAGTTAATCAGCCTCTCATCTGAAAGGTGAATCTCATGCGGGATCAAATCACAGTAGCCGAGATCAAATTGACCCTTTGAGAAAACATTCTGGTGCTTCCGAATCAACTCGGCCGCCGACAGTGCATCTGTGGCATTTAGACTCCTAAGACTAATACCAGGAGGCAACAAGAATTCTGTACCATCATGGAACACAAACAACTCCCCTTGCTGATCACAAGAACCCTGCACACCACCATGCCCAGGGGATTCCGAACCCACCGGCCCAGAACTTTCAGCATCAACATCCGTTACGTCTGGCACACCTGCCACAACATTGTGCACGGACACATGGAAGCAGTTATCAACAGAATCAACCACAACTTGCTCTGTCAAACAAGCATCACTCACAGTACCTATTTTAGTGGAAGGTGGAACTACCAATGGATTGGGGCTTGTATTCGCGACCAACAATGACAAATGAGGTCCATCCACCTGCTGCAGACCCTCAACAATGTGGCACGCACCCTCTAGATCACGTACTCCGCAATGAATTTCATCCAATGATGAACTAATTGGGTAAGGTTGGACTAACATAAGTCTACCTTGCGGGTCGACTACAGACCCACCTAGTACACAGTGAATTTCTCTCACGGTCCGTGGTTGGATTGTCTCTTCACCACGTGTCAAGACATCAAAAATGGTGGTCACAGGTTCCCTTACCCCTCCATCTGCACCAGCAGACGTCATGGATCGGAACCAACGAATGGCCAAATCCCAGTCCGAGTTTGGCCGACAGACCTCCAGAAACTTTGCATTGGATGCGACCTTCCTAAGAATGTTACACCCCAGCAAAACTGGGTATTTACTACTCTTGTCCCCAGGATCGGGACAGAGTTTACTACTAGAGACTACAAAACTGGCACAGAACCTCTGGCCTAAAATCTCAACTTGTGTCTCCAAGTAACCCTCAAGTGGTATTTCGAGGTGATTCGCACCCATCAATTTGAAGAACCCACCCACATCATCCAACTCCCCAACTACCTTAGCCAAATGGCCATGGTAGAACTGTGATGATATCATCGAAGTCTCGGCTCCGGTGTCCAAAATACACCTTGCCGGAACTCCATTGATCAAAATCACAGCAGTAGGACTGCTGGCAAAAAGCTTACGCCTGTCAGCTTCTACACAAACCCTACTTGTATCAGAAGTAATGGGACTGAATGTGGGCTCTTCATTAACACTTTCCTCCGACGTCTCGCCCTCTACGACGGAGGCGACATGTTTTCCTGAACATGTCTGTCAGATGCTTTTGCCTGGCTACCAGTTTGCTCTTTCTCTGCGCTAGCCTTCAAGTCGTACTCTTTCTTGAAGCACTTTTCAACTGAATGCCCGCTCTTCTTACAATAAGTACACTGCACAGGGGTTTTCCGATTCTTCGGAATTTGTTTCTGGTTTGCTTGGTCAGCAGTACTCTGACAAGCAATTGTGTTTGTCAACTTCTGTATCTGCTTTAAGGTTTCCGCTTGCTGTTGCGTGAGGCGCTCCACTGCTTCGCGCAGATGCTTCTGGCCCTCGATCAATGCAGTAAGTAACTCGTGATCGCCCCCTATACGCGCAGTCTTCGAAGAAGAGGTCACGGCATCCACATGCGGAGCCGCACCATTCATGTCAGGCACAGAACATGTCGGTGGGCATGTTCTTGCTGGTTCACCATCAACATCGCGCAAGATGTTCAAAGCAAGCTCCCTAAACTTGTAGAAAGGGAGTTCAGGGTTCTCATGTATAAGTCGACGAAGCTCGCGCTTCGTTAACACATCACGCGCACCACGCGTGAGTTGTTCCTTAAGAGCACTTTGTTTGAGTTTACCCAGTGCCTCTTTCTCACTTTGGTCTGTGGAAGCCGCTTCCATGCGGTCATATAGTCGCATGAGTACCCTACTATAGTCCTCCAGGCTCTCTCCCTCTAGTTGATTTCGGGAGTAAAATGTGCAGTTCAGTGACTGCACTGTCTCCTTGGTGCCAAATCTAGACCTAAGAAGAGCCCGAAGTTTGCTAAACTGGTCTTTCTCGGTCTTTGGACAGCAGCGAACTTCTTCTTTTGCGTCACCGCCGAGGTGATCTATTGCTACCGACAACTTCTCGTCCTCAGACAAGTCCAATTGACGGGAATAAGTTTCAAGATCGTCAAGCCACTCAGTCAGGGTCGGGTCCCCAGATTTCCTTGGGCGCCCGTTAAATTTCGAGAGCTTAATCGTCGAGGCCCTCTGGTATTTGAGCCCTTTAAAAGCATTGGCCAGAGTTTCTGCCAATGCCTGGTTCGACCTTGTTATTACATCAGCCAAACCCTCAGGTGTCGCCATGGTTCTAGTCTGAAGTCAACTAAAGTCAAAACGTCAGAGTGACAAACAAACCACGTACGGGCCACCAAAAACAACAAGAGAGGCAAAACCTCTTAAAATGCAATCACCAACAGAGCTACGTAATAATACAAGCACTATGGTATCAAAATACATGTGCTGATAAACTGCTGGGCACCCCGGGCAGTTACAAGAAAAATGAGATATACAAGTACTCCAATAAACATGTAACATGTAACAAAAATGACATTTAAATCAGGAAATTGCCTTAAGAACACGCATAGGATTAAAAAAAGGCAGGCACTCACATGTGATTACCTTTACAGTAAAAAGTGCATTTAAGCAAAAAGGTGTTATTACACAAGAATAATAACAAACTATAACCACAGCGTGTCTTAACAAAAAGCAGTCTCGTCCCTCATCACACGACGGTATCTGGGGTACAGTAACATCAAGCTCCACATTCATCCAATCCTGTCTACGACGCCAAGAACTTGTAGCGGCAGCGCTTGCGCGCCCGCTGGGGGCGGACCCTGACGATCCGGAGGGGGGAGACTGGTCTCCCGGTAAGGGATGGATTGGATCAGCTTGTAACACAGGTCGTCAAATAATCACCTCCAATTTATTCGTCAATGGAAAGAAAACCCCAGACACCACGGGTTGCGAGACCTACAGTGGTCTGCAGGGCCCAGCAACTCCAAGGGAACAGGCTGAAAACTGTCCGAAATGGTCCCGAAATGTTGCGCTGTCTCCACCGAGATGGCCACGGAAAGAAAAAAGGACTAGACGTGGTCGAAGGGTCGGTAACGCACACTGGGCAGACCGGCATATCCAAGCGCGGTATAAATAGTAAAAATGTTGACAATGCCCGTAATTACAATAAAAATGAATCCAAGCGTTTTTAAACAGATAATGAAGTCGGTGGAAGGTATTCCGGCTAAATCTTATGTTGTCATGATAGAAATTAAATGGAGCTAATTCCAATAGAGGCGCGAGGCCACGTCAACGTGAAGGGTGAGGGGACCCTCTCAGTTGCTATGCAACAACGTAAACATTGAAAGGATCTTAAAGGCGTATACCATGTGCATGTAGATTATACATGATAAATATACGGGCAACTCCCCACAATAGTATAACTAGTAATACGACAGTTCTTCGGTCTCTAATGCTCGATTCAATCAGCTAGTAGTGGCCGCAATACTTCACGTGAGTTTATTCACTTTTGTATGTTTCGCATAATCATCTTATACCCAACCACTTATGATTTAAAATGGGTATTTACCAAGAGGCTTTATGTGTATTCCTTGGTTGGGTACATGCACGAAAATGCGTTAAATATGAACGTGTACGTGCTGAACATCAGGGCACATTTACATACAATACGTCGTGCGTACAGTGTTGCTATGCGACGCGTCCGTCGCTGTATTATCATCTGTATTAATATCATGTACGTGCATCTCGACATGCATCGCGGCGTGCATTTCATAATTGTCCAGTTTAGAGAGTTTTCTGTGTAACGACGCTCCATTTAAGAACAGAACTAAGATAATTCCCTTGGGGACATCTGTTACTGATTCTGTGGCAGGAGCTTTGAGCGGCGACTTACTTGACCTCTTCATTTTACTGTATTGGGTGAGTTAAATTAAGATGTCAGGTATCAACTTTTATCCTTACAGGCCTATTAAATATCCACATATACTGCTGTCAGTTTTAGGGGTTGTAATTTCCCCATAACGTTGTGTCATTGTTATATCTTTCCTCAATTTACAAATAGGAAGAAGACCATTCATACATTGTTATCTTCCATTCTTCCTATCGGATTTTTTTAATGCTTTGCTCAAATTCCTTTATATTGACAACATACCGATCGTACAATTCTGGAGGCTTGAATAAAACATATACAAACTAATCGGAGTCCACGTGAGTCTTTCGAGATGATAAGAGCTCTTCAACCCCGGGTGGCGACCGACCGTAGCCATCACACTGCGTCCTCAACTCGCGGCTCCCGACATAACGAAGTGCACTGACTGTGTTTATATTGTGTTGATTTTTATGCCCCTTTGTTTACATACAGATTTCTTTAATTTACAATGTAGAAAAGTCCATCGTTTAAAAAAATCGTGCAAATGATGTCAGCAAGAATCTCATGTTTTATGTTTATCATACAGAGCTATCTATGTAAAAAGTGATGAAGAATATTCATTTACCCCATGGTGAAACAATTGTTACTTCAAGGTACAATGGTGTATGCCCATGTATTTTCTTATCACTAAAGTAGCGCATTACCTGGGGATTTTGAATAAATAGCTGGTCGGAAGTAGACTTCAGACAGGGTCAACTTGTCGCTAAAAAGTGACGCTGGGGATGACAGCGGACGACCACCACCCACATGGCTTTGATTTACCCTGGTTTATTTCTACTTCCATGGTCGATACCAGCAAATTCGTTCTCAATTATTATCCTGCAAATTCAATAATTGATCATGTGGCTACTAAGGACGAAGCAAGGACGGCAAGCCACTTGCAAAGTTGCATATCACATCGCGACGTGATAGTTCAGTACATTCCATCAACAACACCACGAAGTAACACAAATCTATAGATGTGTGTGCGCTTCAACGCGTATTTTATAGAAATGTGATATTTTCGTTTTCCACGAAGAGTGCACGTCTTGCGTCACGTGCTCCGTGATTTGCCGTATTCAGAAATTGACGTTCTCTTTAGTTTACAAAGTTAGGAGTTTTAAGAGCAAGCACATAATTTGTGCTTCTTTGTGAAAACGAGATCGTTCGATAATGCACGAGTGTATTGCACGAGGCTGGATCACGAACGACTAGCAAACACAAGCCTTGAAGTCGCATTCCTATCAGCAAAATGAACAGTCCTGACCAACGGGGCTCTTTTCAACGGATGAAGGGGTGCTTCTGCACGAGGCGGATAGACTAATGCGATTAGACGCCGTAACCGCAATGGCACCGCACTCACACACCCACGCACTTCATCTTGACGCACGCGTGCTCTTGGCAAATAACGATACGCCCGGGGTCGAAGAGCCAGGGCATGTAACGGCACGTACCACTACATGTTCACGAGCGCTGTGCCAACGCGACAAACAAGAATTACGCGTGTAATAAAAGGTCCTACACTACAGCAGTCTAAATGTGTCGACTGTCTGTCTAGCGTTACCATACTTTACTCGGAGCACAACTGAAGCACTTCTACAATTAATAATGTGCAACTCAAGCAATCCATTTGTATGCGTTCTTTACTGCGATGCATTGTTTCTCAGAGTTTTAAGACCCTATACAGAACTCGAGGAAACGTCATTTTGGTATTTGCAATCTTCGTTAACTGGGTCAAGTTACCTGCATGTTTGTCTATGTCAAGCTTGACCCAAAAGCTGAAGGCAATATGATTATGCGAGCGCAGACAGTAACAATCGAACAGGTTGCTACTTGAAAAATTTAATGGAAAAAAGAACTCCCTCCATTTTGGGTAGTTAGTTAGCGTGTATTCCAACTTGAATGAAAATGGCCTCCCCACTGCTCACTCGGTTTCTTCGGCACCGTCTCCGGATAAGTCGTCTCAACTCAACTCGGAAACGCCGATACTTGAAACAATAAATCACCGGGTTGACGAACATGTTGCAAGCCAGCAGACTGGTGAATGTTGCGTACAACCAGCCTCCCCAATCTGACGAGAAGTGCGCGTAAACAAACCATCCTTCTGTCGGTGTCCAGCACACTACAAACATGACGGCTATCAGCATGGTCGTTACGAGGAGGTTTCTCTTGCCTTTATTCATCAAGGCATTCCGCGGACCGTTGTCTTGATTTGTAACTCTTTTCTTGAACATGATGACTATTTTGCTGTAAGTATAGCTCAAAATGATCACGGGCACCAGGTATTTAATAGTGAATCCCAAAGCAACATCAAGAACCTGCCAACCTGTTTCCCTTGCTACAGGTAGACAATCTCCTCGGTGTGCATCAAACATGACCCAAAAGTGGGAACCATATAACAAGCCCACGCCCCATGCACTTCCCACAGCAAATTTTAACTTGGCTGCGGACCACATATTACGATGTCTTACCGGGTGGCAGGTCGCCATAAACCGCTCCAGCGATATGATAACCAGATTGTACGTGGATGTTACATTCATGGACCACATGAACAAATCCGAGTTTATGACGCGGCAGATAAACTGATCGTAAAAATTACCCTCGACTGACACTGCTTTGTGGCTGTCCTGTAAAACGACCTGGTAGAGAAAAAACACAATTCCGGCAATGCAGTCAATGACGGACTGGTGCAGGATGAGGCGATTGGTGAAGGAGCTAAACACTCGTCTTCTGAGCAGCATAACGGTAATCACCATGCCGTTACCAAGCACAGCTAGACAGGCAATGATAGTGTTGACTGCGTCCAATACTGGGCTATGAACCTCTTGAAATGATCCTTCATCTGTGACGTTTCCAGCATCGACAGCACCCATGTTGACAGCTTGCTTAAAAGCAGCCAGTTTCAAGCAGTGAAACACTGTCTAATATTTCCAGTTGTCGTTGGTCTGTAGTGACTTTTTATAACTTTCACGCTTGTCCTCTTGAACAATTCGCCCTTTCACATTCTCTCTCAGGCACTAGTAGTGTCACTCATTTTCAACCGCAAATAGTGTTGCCTTGCTGGTAAAGAAAATCACTCTGAGACGTTTCGCTGGCAACTAATCATGGACGATTTAATGTTTCGACTCACAAATAAAGAATCTGTAGATTATTAATCAGTCCTCATACAGCTGTGAGGGAATGAGGTATATGCCTGTGCCGCACGTCATTGTAAATGCAAGCTATACTTTTTCACTGACATGATGAACCTAGGAACATTGAATGAACTGAGCGAAGTTTTGTTCGTATGGAAAATGATGGGAGGACACTGGATATTACTTTGACAAACAAGGCTCACCAGTTGGACCCGGTTGGAAGGTCTAGATCATTCCCTATTAGTAACAGACATAATATAGGCGGCCCAAGCAGAAATGAGAGCCGAGTCACGTGTCACAGATACGACCTGTCGACTCATGTTTAATTCCACCCCTTTGACAAAACGGGTGGGCATGACTATGTGGAGAGGACTTATACCGTAAAGCGCATTTTTTCAGCCGTAAAAGCAACGGCATCTGCTTTTTGCTTTTGGTAGGCTTACGTGCTTATTTCATGGAATCACACTTCAGGATGGTAAGGTGAGAAAAGAGAGAGAAAACGGCAAGTCGGCCTTCGGTTTACAATGGTTAGGTTACAATGTGGCATAAATTTTTGTGAATAGTTTAGCGTTGAAATGTTTTTACATCGGGGTGTTTTTTTTATTGCGTTTACATTTTGGCTTACTCCATAGTATTATATTATTATACACAAAAATTACTTCAAAGGAAAGAAAGCAAAACGAGGTACAATAATAAGATACATTATTGAGGACTCTATTAAAAGAAATTACATTTTATCGGCCCCTTATCGTCACATTGATAACATTGTTCCATTTGAAAAAGACGATCTCTTGATTTAGAGCTGTAATAAGATAGGAAACTTTCAAATGTTTTGTTCGTGCTCTACGAATTGCATCTTTGTCTCCAATGCTGAAATGCAAGAACGCAGAAAAGATTTATTACTTCGGGATTTACTGAAGCGGTTACTTCGAGCACTTCTCTGGCTTTACGCCAGAATGGACGGGACATGACAACTTGAAAGGCGACGAATAGTTGACGGAAAGTTTCTATTGGAAGACGCCTGCTCAGCCTAATGGCATCAATCCGCCTTGAGCAGAAGCGCCCCTTCATCGGTTGCAAGAGCCATGTTGGTCGGAAGTGCTTCTTTTTGTAGGTTGCCATGTGACCGTAACTTGCATCTCATACTTGTCTGCGAACCAGCAAACTTTGAAGTTCCTACTTGAGGAGCCTGCGTTGCTGGGGAAATTGTGCCCTTTCTTGGTCCAGCTCGGGACTCATATCAAGCCGTGCGGAGAAGGGGAGCAATGGGGCCGACACAAAGTTGACCTTTGGTTGGGTACGTCTTCCTTCCAGAAGCGTGTTACACGCCCAAAACTTTAGCTTCAGCACTCACAAGTACCATTATTACCCCTGACTCCCCCGGAAATGCGGTTCTGGATCCTTTTTGAACTAAGTTCTTCTAATTAGGGCACCCTTTTTAAATTCTATTGTTCTCATTTCCGACCGTCCACATATTTCGTTCCCGACCTCGATAAAAAAGCCTTTTTTCTACCAACCCTCCTGAGAGGAACTTGCCTGTAAAAATAGGTTTTGATGAACTATACAAAAACAGCGCAAAAATATACATATTGCAATACGATTGCACCCAAGTGTCAATATAGCGATAGTCAAAATCCACGGGTACGGCATACAGTACCACACCCCATGTACTACATGTACTGAGCGCCATAGGAAAACCGAAACATACATGCACCAGGTACATACATAGTGCACGTACCAACACCGTTCGTTGTCTCGACACTGTCTCCAACAAGGTATTGTAATGTGTACTAATAAAGATATTTCTCTGTACTCAGAAACAAAGACTCATGGTACCATTGGTCAATATAACAAAAGATGTGACAACTTTACATGGTTTACTTTGCTTGGTTTACTCAGTCATCTATATGGCACCAGCATGGATTTTAGGAATTTTATTTTGGGGGGCCGACCGACCATCCCTCAAAAATGGTCGACAGGTTTCGAGCACAGTGATCAGGTCACGCAAAGCTGAATATTGTTGCGTGGTCGAGGGCGATTGGACAGCGGCAGCGTGCATGTGCTGGCAAGGTAATACGTACACCATTTATCAGTTCCCGGTGCTGGTAAGGTAACATACACCATTAATCATTTCCTGGCGCTGGTAAGGTAACACGGTGTATGTTCAATGTCAGTTTTCATTTAGCAATTGTTTTTCTTGAAAAAATAAGATTATATCCCACTGCCTGCTGGGGTATGCCGTGCGGTGGTGGAAACGCAGTGGCTTTTCCCCTGTGTCTTACTCGCAGAAATAAACAGTCTTGTTGAACAAAAGCAAGTAACCACAGCTGCTTCCCTTTAGGCCAAATGTGGTCTTCCAGAAATAATGACATTATGTGCTAGTATTCCGAGTACGCAACAGAAATGTTGGAAACGACTCCCCCGCAATTTGAAAAACACTAATCGAATGAGTTTCCATTCCTGCAATTAGCAGAGAGCATATAAATCAGTCAAAGTAGTGCTGGGAAAATACACAAAAAAATGTGGTAGCAAGTCGTATGTAACATGACTGAATTGTTCGAAGCAGCGGCTCAGGAATAATTTGGTAAGAGGTGACGTAAACATGGAATCACGTGCCGAACTCTGTCCTCTTGGAGATCAGTGGTCATAGTGAGTAAGAACTGTGTACATTTTTAGAAGGTGCATGACGTAATTTCTTTAGTCCGTCGTTGGATGGAATTTGCTTGAGCAATAACCCTAAAGGTGAGCATGTGTGCTGAAAATGTTCGTGCATCGACGAAAACTGAACACCCATAATACTTTGCAACGTTTCAAAAAATGTTTTAAGATCAGTATGCGCACGTACCACAGAACTGCTGACGAGTCTTCAAGTTAACAAAATCGGCGAACATTATGGAGGATATTGGAGATCAGTAATTCCCTAGATACACGGACAGCAAAAATTTCCAAATCCCCTTCTGGATGAAGGTAAGCATTCGCATGCTGGATGGTATTTATTGCGAAATTATGTCAAGGCTCCGAAATGATGAATATTGTTTGTGTGCAGAGAAAGAAAGAAGTCCCACAAAACTATTGAGACTTAATGCCGTTAAGTGGTTACGTGTAAATCAGGTCTGTCTGTAAGAATTGCACTTCCGACCTGTAATAACATCAGACACGCCACGATGGAAAGAATGGCCGCTCAGCTGCCGAAAGACAACCATAAAGTAGTCGTTTTCGCCTTGAATAGTTACCACGGGGACGCATTTGTAAAAGCAATTATGATCGATCAGCTAGAGCACCTGTCACGGTTTCTTCTTTTGTGTGACTGGGTGCGTTCGCATTATATACATTATTTTAACAGTCGAAACTACCACTGTCGCTAGGTCCTTTTAAAATATTTTTCACAGTGCGAAAGAACGGACATGTTTGCACCCGCCCATTTCCAGTAACATTTTACCCTTTCCTTCAATATTTTTCTTTCTACGTTTTATTGATCAGCAAACACAAAATAAGCATACATCAGAAAGTAAAAGCACAAATCATACAAAATTAAGGAAACTGGGTAAACAGGAGATAATTAGAAAGTATCACAGAAGAGGGGTCCATGAAGAGATGTGGAAAAATTGTCACTATACATGTACATTTGAAATGACTGCATAGGGTCTACAAAATTAGACCTGAAATTTCCATTTTTTTATAATAAAGAATATTTTTTTCATAGCAGTCTTATATTCTATATCATTCTGATTTTGTAAAAGTAATCTTAACCCCCCAAAAGAAGTAAGCTGAGTCTGAAATTTACATCTATATGAATAACACTCAGTACAAAGAAAAACATCAAGTCTAAAATTTACATGGGGAGCACCACAACATTATTCAAATTTCCCAAAATGAATAGGTTCTTTGAGATTTTGATTGATAAAAGACGAGGTCTGACAAGATGGGTGAAATATGATCACACTCATAATAAATATGAATCGAAGTTTTTGGGACATTTATCACAAAAAGCACAGTCAGGAGAATATTTTCTTCCAATTTTACAAAGAAAGTTTTTAAAGGCGATAGCCCCATGAAACATCTTGAAATAGAAAGTTCTTAATCTGGTTTCTATTGCACATTTAAATTACGTGTATAAGTCTCCTCAAAATATTCATCTTCCAAGTTGATATTTAAAGCACTATTCTCAAAATTCTTTTGTTTTTCGGGGTCCTTTCATTCAATATTAATTACAGGGGTATGTACGGAAACAGCAGGCCAACTTTGGGAGGGGGGGGGGAACGAAAGGCAGACGCCGTCGCGTCGCAGGGAAACGTGTAGGAACTTTCTTCTCGTTTCTTACGTTCTATACACACGGAAACTGGAAGAAAATCTTTACTCAAGGGTTGAAAATAAGGTTGCTATAATTAATGCGATAGTTTATGACAAAAATCTTGGATCGGGGAAAGCAAAGTGGAATTTTTACCAAAGATAGGTGGTTGTGTATCGTTTCTTAAATACTGCGTGGTGCTTTTAATCTATAAAAATTTCAGCATAGGGGGCCTTCCCTCCTGCTGATACGCAGCTGGTACTAGTCTCAGACAGTGTCTCAGAAAATGGAGGTTTCGAGGCTGTCCAAATTGCTTCTGTAATCTCACGTTTAAGGCTTCCTGATATTTTCCATCAGACACCTTTACCAGATATGAGGGTCTAAGGACATTTATGATATTGAACCTACTTAAAATGAGTTTTCCAATGTTTTAATTTTCGCTATTTTGAACGGACAAGACGAATGCAAGAGAAGAATACATACTAAAAAAAATGACGTCTTTAAAGGCCTGTTAGAACTTCATCCTATTAGACTGAAGTGTATACATACATGTACCTGCTCGATTGATTGAACTTTACGCCAAGGTATTTGTCAAGGAATCCCGCGATGGATCACCAACCACGCGTATGCTAATATTATGGCTAGTCTAAGCTCTAGCTGTCGTGATAATATCCTCGTCACACACGCTGTTGGTTGGTTTTTCGTATATATTACCTGGCACTAAGGCGTCGACCAATATTAGCAAGAAGGAATGGTAAAAAACATCCGATAAACCTGACAAACACCTATATTCTCACCATTGACGTACCTGAGGTTTTGTGTTAATAGGGGTTTTTATGGGAAACGATTGCCTATTATACACGTCAAAGCGTCAAAGGATCCTAATCTCCAACGAGTCTTGATGCTTTTTAAAGCCGCGATGGTGGGACACAGAAAATAATGTCTTAAATATTCAATTATTGGAAACCATAAAGATAATTTCCTTTACATCAAAATGATCAATTTCATAATATTTCATAATTCTTTTTGTGTGTGAAAGTACATAAACTACAGCGGTTTGGTTTGGTTTATTTCCATACATCACAATTAGAACATAAAGAAACAATGTTAGAGAGAGTGAAATAAAAGATGAGGAATGGAAGATAACAGACAGAAAGCCACTGCTTGTTCGTGGCCTGGTTCCTTATTTGTTAAAATAATATCCATATGCGGCTATAATTACAAGATAAAGAAGAGAGAGTAACGAGAGTAAGATAACTGAAGGTACAGCTGAAAGTCTGTTTTCGCTAAAATACACTCTAAAAAAAGGCGCTTTTCTAAACACGTTTTGTATCCACTTTTTAAACATGTTTTATCACACATGTTTATTGTTAGGCCTTTAGGAATGTGTTTAAATGCTAAGCGAATTCCTAAAAAAGCTCAACATGTGCCACAGAAAAACGTTTATGCATATTCCTGAACACATTTTAATAACCCTGTCATGTTTAATTTGAATGTTTAATGAGTGATTTTAATGTTATATTAATGACATCTAATTACACCAACTAAAAAGCCAGATTTTGAACTTAGATCTGAGGTGGCACACGTGCTACAATATATCGTCATCACAACTTTCATAGGCCTATAGCAATTTGTTTAAAACCTCATGACTGTACTGTGCAAGCGCTAATGTTACCGAGTGAATTACACACTGACAATACCACAATACGTACAAATCAGTGCAGACAGAAAGGATTCTTGGAAACTTAAAAGGAATTATGCATCTTCCTCCATTCCAAGTTTCTCTAAATGTGACACCACAAGAACAGTATGTATTAAATTCAATATGACTTGATGGCGTGGCATGCTTGTATGACTTGTGCACTGCTAAGGCACAGCATTTATATTATTGTGCGTATTATTGACTCTTTGGCGCTGGACCGTGTGAGGTGTGGGTGCACGCTGCACCAGCATTGAGGCAGCTACGTTATTTTCTGCAACCCCTGCAGGGAAAGTTGACATTTTGTTAAAGGGTCCATGACGATCTCCATCGACAAGCTGTTAATTAATCGTTATAGTATGCCAATAACACGATGAGGGATGTAAAAATGGAATAAAACTCCCTTTGTTGTTAATTTTATTAACCCCTCAAATGAATGTTTCAATCTTGACAAATGATAGAGTTACGTGTGACGTACATTTGAGAGCCCATGATAGCAGAAAAAGTATAGTCAGACTCACAAGTACTTTGAGTGGAATAGCCTGGGCTGGTCTTGAAGTATTTCTTACCCTTTGTTGTTCGTGTTTAATGAAAGCTGCTGTTTGTCTTTGATCACGGTCTTTCTTTGATTTCCCAAAGATCGTGGGCGTGACGCCTGGCTTTAGCAATCGTTTAAACCTAACCCAAAACGAGTTGTACAAGTTTTAATCGTGGCTCAAACTGCGCACTGCGCTGTCCTGACAATTTGACCCTTTCAGCCTGACTTCGGCTCTCCAAATTCGTCCAAATTTCGCTTTGGTTGGAAAGTTATGCAGGCTTATCCCGTCTTTGTAGCATGCTATCTAAAACACTAAAAAAATGGACTGAATTTCTGAACTCGACCCAAGGCAAGCATAGATGAGCTAGCGGCGCCCGACGATATCTTCTCAAATGTACATCACAGATATGCAGTTTTCTATGTTAATAAGATACCTTTACCCTTTTCCACTCCAATTTATAAATAAAAAACAGCAACTTTTACATTATGTATATCGTTTAAAAATGAACAATTTTCAATTTAAACTATTGAAATCCACTTTTCATGGGCCCTTTAAAGGCTGCAAAACAATGACTTAATTCATTTTCTTTGCGGACGACGTCAACTGTTTTGCCCTTGCTGATTACCATCAAAAGCGGAACTGGTTGGGGCAAACGTGGCCACCCCTTCATAAGAATAGCATGACGATTGTAACTATTTCATTTCTTTTTCACTGTACAGAGCTATGAAGCAATGTATAGAGTCCCTTTAGAGTTTAAAAGCATGTATTACTATGACCCCACCATCCGGCTGCTATAAATTTATGTAAGGTCTAAGTGTAAACCTGCTAAATCATATATCACAATAGTCAACAATGACCTTTTTTCAAGAATAGGAGCACATACACGAATAAAGTTATGTTTAACATTTACGAATTTTAATGAGTTGTGAAAAGTGTCACTGAAGTTCAGATGAAAAGTTCATAATGGGCCAGCAAGTTCCTTAAAGTGCATCTTCCCTCGAGGCATATGTAGTTGAAAGTTTTTACTCTCTTTTCCGTTTATCGAAAATCTTTCACGACGACTCGCCTCGGGTGGCTTGTACTCAAAGCAGGCACTGGCTGACGGACAGTTACCATGCAGATGCTGGTGCACATCTTTGAAGCAGCTAAGAACTGCTTTACCATTTGGCATGATCATGGATACCAATGTTATCCAAATGGAATCCACAAAGTGAGCAAAGTCTTTGCCAAGGTGAATCTGACCATTTGGAAGTACTATGAGTATGCAGAGGCTGATCCAGGGGGACGTGGGGGGCATACGCCGCCCTTTAGTCACAAGAAAAATAATTATTTAAAATAAAAGAAAAAATAGAAGGAGAATAAAAACACGGGCTATACTGACTAAAAATTCACCGGGGAGTGCCTAATCCAATCCAGTCCGAAAGCTAACCCTGGACCCCACGCCGTAAGGGCTTAGTCTTACGCACTCGTGGGCATTATACAATTGCTACTTTAGTTTCACGTCCACACATTTTGAGAACGCTAGATCACGCCCCCTTTGGAAAATCCTGCATCCGCTCCTGGTATCCATGTTCTAGCTCTGGAGTAACTACTTAAACACCTCTTTACCGTTCAAAGACAGCAATCTACATCCGATGAGCTGCTGTGTGAAATTGTTAATCCCCTTAAGATCGCATTCCTGTCGTTGCATCTAGGGTGGAAATGGCCTCTCCTTCACCAACTCGGTTTCCTCGAAACCAATTTTGAGTTATACGCCTCAGTTCAGCTCGGAAACGCTGGTACTTAAAACAATAAATCACCGGGTTGACGAACATGTTGCAAGCCAGCAGACTGGTGAATGCTGCGTACAACCAGCCTCCCCAATCTGACGAGAAGTGCGCGTATACGAACCATCCTTCGGTCGGAGTCCAGCACACCGCAAACATGACGGCGATAAGCATGGTCGTGGCAAGAACGTTTTTCTTGCCTTTACTCATCAGGGCATTCCGGGGCCCGTTGTCTTGATTTGAAACTTTCTTGGTTAGCATGATGATTATCTGACTATAAGTATACATCAAAATGATCATGGGTGCCAGGAATTCAACAGTGCATCCCACCGCAACCTCGAGAACCTGTAAGCCGGTTTCCACTTCTAAATGTCGACAATGCCCCTGATATGCATCAAACATGAGCATAAAATGGGAGCCATATAAGAAGCCCACACCCCATGCACTTCCCACGGCAAACTTCAACTTGGCTGCGGACCACATATTACGATGCCTCACCGGGTGACAGGTCGCCATAAACCGCTCCAGCGATATGATGACCAGATTGTACGTGGATGTTACATTCATGGACCACATGAAAAGATCCGAGTTTATGACGCGGCAGATAAACTGATCGTAAAAATTACCCTCAACTGACACTGTTTTTTGGCTGTCCTGTAAAACGACCTGGTAAAGGAAAAACACAACTCCGGCAATGCAGTCAATGACAGACTGGTGCAGGATGAGGCGATTAGTGAAGGAGCTGAACACTCGTCTTCTGAGCAGCATAACGGTAATCACCATGCCGTTACCAAGCACAGCCAGACAGGCGATGATAGTGTTGACTGCGTCTAATAGTGGGCTATGAACCTCTTGAAATGATCCCCCATCTGTGACGTTTCCGGCATCAACGGCTGACATGACTGCTTAATTGAAATTTGCATCCTTGTCCAAAAAATTAAGACTGCTTAAAATTTGCAATCTTGCCCAACAAATTAGACAAACATTGACTATTTCAGCATAAGACCTCTAGGTCCCACCTCCAGTAGTTCTTCGTCTGAATAGCAATCGACGTTCCTCCTTCGGGACCTGAAACTCTAACTGCACGCTCACACGCAAAACGGCTCTATCGGTCAGATTCACAAGGAACTACTGCATGGTTGATTTAACAATTGTTGCCTGCTGTCTTGGGGTCCATTGCACACCCTAGGCGGCTAATGGCATTCGAGGCTTAGCCGTGGGTGCCATTTCCCCCCGAAGGCGTACAAAACCCATGGACTCATTCACAGCAGGCAACAATATTATTTTTTTACGCCACTGTCACAGATTACACTGGAACGGTCGTATCTGTGTTACACATGTATATGCATATTTTATTGTAAGATAAATTACAACTGTATTTGGCGACTTTAATTAAACCCTTGAACAGCGAATTAGATATTAGATTATACAAGGAAAACTAAAATCGACTGTGCTGCGCTGTCGTTTGTTGAGCTGCGTTTTGTTTTGTTTGTTTGTTTGGAAAGAGGGAGAAATCTAGGATTTATAACAAACATGTTGACAAAGAAATCTAGGATTCACAAAGCACTGAGGTTTTTGTCGACTGGTTGAAGTTCGAGATATTATTTACTCGAAATTCCGGTAGGAAACAATATTTGAAAAACTGAACAGCACACAAGAAGATACTACGACATGGGAGTTTATATAAACAGCAATGACGGTCATAGCACAAACAGTGATTAAAGCATGTTACTCGATCGTGTTCCACGAGCTTTGCTTAGCACCGCGCATGAATGGAAGTCTAACCGTGCGTTTCGGCCATGGTCAGCCTAGTGTAGAGAGTAGCACGTTCAAACGCCTTGTACACAGCAAATCTCCTGCAATAATTAAAGCGTGGTACCAGAGCGACTGTCCATCCGCGTACCACGGTTACACATTGTCTAAAGAGGAAGTGACTAGATACTAACCCGAGAAACCTGGTCTGCTATTTTTCTCAAGACTCTTAGAGGGTTCATGCTTGGACTCTGTTTCTGCATCAATTGAAAAAGGAAATCCCAAACACAATGATGAAATTGGAAAATGAATAGCACAAATGGGTCGGATTCGAACCAGGGACTATGAATCTGTAGTTCAAATCACTACCAACTAAGCTATCGAAGCGGCGTAATGGATTCCGTTTTTGAAATGTCTCAAATGGTGTATTGCATTGTGCCCTCTTCATGAATCATTGGTCACCCCAGCTACTGAAAAAAAAGTAGCGCACCAGGTTTCACGGGCTAGTATTAAGTCGCCTCCGACCAAAGATTGTATAGCGCCGCACAGCGGCGCAAGATGGGGAACTGACCATCCCGCATGTGTTAATTTAATGGAGGTCACGATCCGCCATTTTGGTGTGCAAATGGCGGGCTGTTTGTACACGTGACATATGGCGGCGGGAGGTTCTATCCACGAAAAAGGGGCCGTAAGGTAAATATTTACCCCCAATTAAATTATACCCCCAAAGAGATGAAATTGGAGAATTTTGGTGTGTTGTGTGTGGTTACATTCTCTGGGTTGCGGCCGTCGGATCGTGCAGCAATCTTAAACACAAGAAGTTGTAGCCTAGGCCCTACATACATGTTTCTCGTACGCCTGGGGGCAGATATCCCACGGCACGTCTGATCTTGTATTCTTAGTTAAGGAAATGAGGCTGTTCAAACATGCAAAAGACCTTTTTTCATCAAGCAAGAAGTATGGTTTTCCTCTGAAATTGCAAGTGTATTGTACAGTTTCACATTACTGCATCCTTGGTCGCATACAATCAATTTCGGAATCAAGAGACAAGGCAATTACTTTGCATAACACCACCTTCTACCTCTAACAGTTACACACCTTGATGAGTTGCGTATTTGTCAATTTGAGAAGCAAAGAAAAACAGCTGGTTCACCCATGGTACCCGAGTAGCACCTTTGATGAGGTTGCTTATGATCTCAGCTGGAGTGGTAATATGTGAGAGGGTGTTCTGAAGCCGTTGCACTTTCTCTCTCAGTCGAGATGTTTTGACTCTTTCCTTGAGTAGAGCTTTTTTGGTTTTCCTATGATGAAATGCCATCTTCAGTTGAGGGACCATCTACTAAGATCGTGTGCAACATTTTTTGTCAAAGAATACATATATGCATATATAAATCAAGCATCCATTGGCTGAACCCCCATATTGCACATTAACTTTAACTCAAATTCAGCGTTCAGCCAATGGGCACGTGTAATGTGTAATGGGTCCGTGTGATGACAAAGTCACTGATGAACTTGAACGTACAGACAAAGATTGATAGGCAATTTTAATTGTATGTACACATATTTATGATACATGTACGTATATCTGTATATATTTATTTTCTTTTGGCCAATTTTAGAGGACTTTTTTATGTCCCATCTGACTCAAGCTTCCTTTAGCATCCTCGTTTTTATCGTTGAGGTATCACAAGTTTTGGTGGGTTTGGGACCTCAAACATTGTGGGCACTTCATTCCATTTAAGCTTGTTTGGAGGTGATTGGTAAACTGACTGGGTTCAAAATATTTGGAACACAGGCAGAAGTTTGTGTAGAGACACCATTGGGTTCTCTTCAGAAGATCCTTCCTGTGGGTGTTTTGAACCTAGAATTGGCATCTGTAATGAAATGGAAACATCAAATAAAATGTAAACACATAGTAAAATTCAATTTTTTTTCTTTAATAGGGCAACAAGTCTGAATTTACAAACTGTGCAGTTTCTGCGCTTTTGTTGTTTTAACTGTCCATACTGTCTGTGAAATAAAGAAATCTTGATAAAACTCCTAAAGAAGGTGGTATGGTTTTCATCCTTTGTCCAATATGCCAGTAAATATTTGTAGCGTATGCCTAGGTGTTTAGTAGAATGTTAAGCCAATTACAATGTACATGCATTCACGGGTCGGAGGCTCATTACAAATATGAACGTCATTAATTTAGGGGCTCAATCTAGCTTTAGCTATGTGTTGATTTTTGCCGCTATTGTATGCCTATTTTTTGGTAAATTTCACTGTGCACTATTTAAATTACTACTCGCCTTTCTTTGTTCCTGGGAAAATGTAAGAATGACAGTTCTGAGCTTTTCTTGAACCTGCTTTTGCTGTTAATGCATAGACCTGGAGGAGAAAAAAATGGTTGATGGCTGCACACGTCGACGACATTGTGCTTCGCGATCCATGCGTGCACAGAGCGCCGCCCAGAAACGTACAGTGTGCATGTACATTTTTTGTACTTCGCGCGCATTATACTGTGGGCATTACCACACCAAAATGGCGCCCATGGCGATTACGCGTTTCAGTGGAGAGTTGCCCATCTTGCGCCGCTGCGCGGCGCTATACAATCTTTGACAATGACCCAGTTCGGTATTTCAAAAAGGCAAGGTCTTTTTGGAACAAAGCGCGCGCGTGAGTCAGCGTATGGGCGCCTTTCTATACTTGGGGGGGGGGCGGTGTTTGGCGTACGCGATGCATTCACGCGTTTGACTTTCACAGCCACACAAATCGACTACGCATCACTACACTTGCCCCTTTGTACGTATATGCATTGCATGTGCATTGCTATCGGCCGTCAAGATCGCTCCAGGAGCTTGCCGTGAAATGCGCCATTAGCGTAAATACGGGGAGGCCAGCGGGACGGGCACGTTACCGCCCCCCACAGGGATTCGTCTCTTGTCCCCTAAGCTCCCTCAACTGCTACAGGACTTTGGCTGAACACTTTGGCAGGTATCAATAGAGAAATGAAGTGAACAACCACGGGAAAAACAAAGGGATAATGTCTGGCTCTTTTTATTTCTCTAAGGTCGGATTTGTCAGATTTGGATCGCCCCAATTACTTTTGTTGGTTCTGATCCAACACGGGCTTTTCACAATAGTGCGCCCCTAAGAGTTTGCAACGCGTTGGCCAGTCACAATGCGCGAAATTTGTCCACCCAATGCGGTCGACAAATTTCGCGCGTTCTGATTACTTTAACGCGTTGCAAACTCTTGGAGGCGCACTATTGTCAATCGCCCGTATTGACCCACGAAGGCCTTAGGATTATTGATTGGATCGGATTGGATTGCCATATATGGCTATTGGGATCGAGTCGAAGACGGGTTTGCCCGGAGATGTTAGATTGGATTGACTTTCTGTGATTTGATCTGACGCACATCATTATAAAGCCCCACCCCCACCCTGGAGATTTGGTCACCCTATGGCAAGCCTCCCAGAGTTATTGTGGTTTTTTAAAGGGACATGATAGGAAAATAACATTATCGGCGAACCGCACTTTGTTGAGGCTACAACCATTTTTGCAGAGGGAACAGCAAAGTTTGGTGAGGGAACAACGAAATTAATTTTGTTCTATGAAAATAAATTTTCCCAAAACTTTACAAAGTTGTCACTTGTAGCTGTAAATCATTGGCAATCAATACTTTCTTACTTCCTCTGGTATTTAGGCCTTAAAAAAATCAGGAAAGAGGTGGTTCTTTACGGGTGTTCTGGAGCGCAATATATAAAATGCAATAAAAACGGCTGCTGAAACAATGTGTTTTCAGGGAGACAAAATTCTTGTTGGCCAACAGAGGGCGCAGTAAAGTTTCTAGGGCTGCAGCTACAATCCTGTTCCTGAGAACAGCGTTTTTGACTCGTGTTCTTGTCGTTCGAGCGCGAGAACAAGAAACCCGTGCCAAGAACAGGTCGCCCGAACTCGACCAAAGACTATACATTAAGGAATAAATTCGTACGCGTACTCAGCGTGCTCCGCACCGAACGCGCCATCGATCTCCAATATAAACGCGCACCTATGCGGTGAGTACCACAGACATTAGAGCGGTTAAATATGACGTTTGATGTGATTCTAAATTGATTTTATTTCCCTTCAACAGGGTTACCCCTCAGCTGCACAGGACCTACTTTTTAGAGTTAATGCTCGGACAGGATACAATTGAGATCCCGTCGTTATAGCCCTCTTCCCAAATCCACTTTCCCTTCTACTAGCATTTCAATTGATCAAAGGGTGTCCCCAAGTGCCTACAAATAAAAAAAAACCCTCAAAAAAGGTCAGAGTACGGTCACGGTACCCTTTTTCCAGTCAAAAGGGGGGTCCCACCACAATCAACAAAAATTTGACACCCCCCACGCAGTGAAACTACTCAGACAGCTGTCTAGACAGCTCAAAGACACATCAGAGAGACCGACCATTGATATAAGACAGGCCCAGACTTGGCTCGAGGCAGGTTCTGGAAAAGAATTACTCAGCTCAGCTCAGCTCAGGGGAAGTCCCCATGTTAAAGGTGACTAAACTAGGCTGTTCAGCATCTGCAGAGAGACAAATTAACAGGAGATTTTTGCATTTGGCCCAACATTTTATTTTAATTACGTATTTAGAAAAACTTGGATCCCCATAGGAGCAACTCCGCTCTACGTCAGGGTAAACAATGGTCACAACAGGACACACGTTCTCAAATACCAGTCGGTCGTCACCCTGAATGGATTCATTCATGTTTTTGCCACTGGAGGGGAGATGGCATGATTCAGCCTTGTTAACCGAAAGCAACCTTTTGGCAGATCCGGAGATGTTCCCCAACCATTCCTCAGGGAAGTCATTCCGCCCTTACGCAGATACAACTTATCCTATCCATCCACAGCTTTTGGGGCCATTCAAGGGAGCAAATGTTCAATAAAAAATGAGCAATGTTCGCGAATGAGTCGAGTGGGCCACTGGTAAGGTTGTGTTAATTTGCCTTTGTCTACGTCCACGAAAAAACAGAAACTTTACTTACAATCTGTGGTTAAAACGTACACCGTTGTTGTTTTGATTACCAACTACCACACGTCTCCCAAGATCCCAAATTTCAGATTACTATGGTGTCAAGCCCTCACCACTGGAGGTGCGTTTGGCAGTGTCGTACCAATAGATCGCCACAAGCATTTGAGTCACAGCTTTTAACTCAGTATTCATATTCAGAATGTTTTATTGATGTCCTCTGCAAGGTCCGGCTGTTTATCATCTTATATACACGGATTAAACAATAACTATACAGTATTCAACTTAATTATTCATCAAACCATTTTGGAAATGTCAGCCAAGTAAAATATATGAATATACTTAAATATGTGAATAAATTTGATATTCTTGTCAAGTCTAAGTGTCTTGGGATTTACTTCATAAGTTGTCGTCTCAGGAATTCCAAAACCACCTTTCTTTCCTCGTTTTCCGTTTCCATCTTCTTCTCCCTTTCCCTTTTCTCAAGCTCAAACTTTTCTTTGTCAAATGCCAGCTGTTCATTCTTCTACTGGATTTCCTGCTCCTTCAATGACATTTCATTCTCGGAGTTTGACTTCAAAATAATCAGTAGATCCGAAGACGAAGAACTTCTCTTTGCTTTCTGGGGCGTAATGTTAATTTAAGAATCAGAATCACCCGTCTGGCTTTCATCGGCTACAACAAAGTAAACAGAATAAAGTAATATAGGCAGAATTGAATTGCTTAATTATCTTATAAATCTTTAATTCCGACATAAGACAAATACATGTTCGCTTCTTGGAGACTGTTTCCAAGGCTACCTTCCTGATT
Organism: Acanthaster planci; assembly: GCF_054643075.1. Classification (NCBI taxonomy): domain Eukaryota; kingdom Metazoa; phylum Echinodermata; class Asteroidea; order Valvatida; family Acanthasteridae; genus Acanthaster; species Acanthaster planci. The sequence continues at coordinate 6,925,024 of NC_141780.1, forward strand.
TCCAATCCAATTTGCCTTGGTTTCTCCTTTTTCTTGTTTTCATTTTCTAGTCTCGTCACATCACCTGCTCCTCCTGAAGGTCTTTTATTTCCTGAAGGAACTGGTGCTTCGCTTCTACCTCCTCTTCGGTGCCAGATCTACAAAAACAGAAAAAGACTAGAACTCCAATTCAGTGATTATTTCCAAAGATCTGTTACAAATCATGTCCAATTAATTTTGTTACACAGTCTTCCATAATAATTCGTCACCAACACCACGAACTGACACACACCTGCACTTTTGTGCCAGTTCGTGAAACCGTGATTAGAGCAGTTTTGGTTTCAGGAAGTGACAGAAATGTGCGCGTGCATATTGTACACTCGTGCATTATCGAACAATCTCGTTTTTATGAAGAAGCACAAATGTGTGTTTTGTCAATATTGCATAGAAAAATGCTTTAAATGTCTAAAATGGTTTTATTTCACTTGTAAATGGACGACTAAACTGAAAAAATGCTCTTAAAACTCGCAACTGTGTAAATTAAAGAGAACGTCAATTTCCGAATACGGCAAATCACGAAGCACCTGACGCAATACACTGGAGCCTCTTCGTGAAAACGAAAATATCACATTTCTATAAAATACTCGTTGAAGCGCGCATACATCTATAGCTTTGTGTTACTTCGTGGTGTTGGTGGCGAATTATTGAATGTATGGCACCTCTTCAGCGCATCCGCGTCTTCTTTCTTATAATAGGCCAACAGACGGGATGTTCTTTCCCTGCAACGTCGTCCCGTAAGCCCTCAAGTCCTGTTGCAAAAGTGGCTTCATTCCACTTCTTTCCAGGCTCATGAAACGCATATGGATAATTTGCTATGACTTCTCGCAGTAATACGATGTCACTGTTTGCCGAGAAACTAAATGATTTCTTTCTTGCTCCTTCCATACTGTGGGTTGGCCTTTTCTTTTCTGTGGGGAAGTGAGACATCGTATTCGTTTAATAGCAAACGAAACACAAGAATAACTGAATTCCCCCAAAACTGATGAAACAATTTATAATACGTCTGATCCTTAGAATTACACACATTTTAAAATAAACAGTTGTCTATTTTTATACTTCGCGTCAGGAGGTAGTCAATCTGACCAACACCTCAGGACCAGTAATTCCCACTACTTCCCTTCAAACCATGCTGTATTTGTTTTACTACTTCATAAATATTCAAACAGAAATCTCACGTTACTTGTACTCATAGACGCCACTGTTGTTTGTCAGCAGCTAAATTTGCATGTAATGATAGTGGAGTACAGATGTGCATAGAAACAGGGCTTCAATAGTCTGATGCTGACATACGTTTTGGGTCTTTACTGTCTAGTTAGGCTACAACTCCAGACTGGTTCCGCAAAGATTACATGACATGACTACATACTTACGCGGCGGGTTCCACAGGGATTTTTTGATGCTACCAGAAAAAACTACTGCACGGCATCGAGGTGGATACTCACCGCTATGACGTCACCTGGTTGCGTATCATTTCTACTTCCCAGACGCGAGGTGGAATCGGCCAATGACGTGCTCCGATTTGCTCATAGATATTGACGAGGTGAACTAAATATCACTATCCCACCAAAATAGAAAGGATAAAACTGTACATTTGAAAGCCCAAAATTTCCCCCCAAAACACGCCCTCTTTTGTTCTGCTCTGAGCGGATAGACATGGTCAACCCCAGCTCGATCGGGAGCAACATCACGTCCATCCATCTTGGAGGCTGGGACAGAAATGATGGAGAAGGTGCACTGTTTTAAATGCTCAGAAAAGTGACGGCAACTTGCTACAAGAGTTGGTCTACCGCACAGGTGACATATGCAGCAACCATGTATTAACATCGTACCGTGATCTTTTAGGTGGTAGTGAATCATATGGAAAAAGTGATGTTGATAAACAGCATACAATGGAACTAAATACTGTTATTTCTAAAATACCTAAGCATTGCCAAATAATCCATTCTGGGGACTTCAATTCGCTGGACGTGGACTGGGATAGAATTAGCTTGAATGCAGGAGGAAGGTACCCTGCAGCCAGTAAGCTGATGATTGCATGATTCAGGATTAAAATCTGCATCAATTATCGTTAAAAGCCCAGCAAGAGAAGGAAAGATCTTGGACCTTGTATTTACAAATGTTCCCTCACTGATGCAAAAGTTAGCATCCTTCCTGGCATCTAAGATCATCTAAGATTGTGTCAGTTGACTTTCTCCTGTCATCTCAGAAAATCAAGCAGCCTCAAAGGAAGATTAATATCTTCAAAAAGGGAAAGTCTGAACAAATCCAAGAGGACATGACAAGACACTTCGCGTCTGTCACCGAAGAAGTTTATGACAGCTTATCTGTAAGCCAACTAGGGTAAATTCGTCACCTTGGCTCAAAGATGGTAAAGCCAAATGATGGGTTACCTTAATTTAATCATTTTCACGAAAAAAAAATGCTGAGAAGAATGCGGGGAGCTTATAACAAGGCAATTAAATCCGACCTGAATTAAGAAATCTTCGCCATACTTTAGACTGCAGTTTCAGGAAATCCACAGGAAGTATACACATGTACAGACTTTGACCTTTAACAGTTAAAAATTAACAAATTGAATCAACAACGAAAATTTGTTTGTCTAATTAAAGTTAAGCAATCATAACTAATCACAGAATAACAAACAATTAATTGGATCGATGATAATAACCTCCATCTTCTTCGAACATACATATCTTTCTGATCGAATTCATCAAGCGAATATGATGTACCATGAAGAAGTAATAAGTGATTTGGCGTGAGTGGCTCCAAATCGCTGATGACGTCTGAAACGGTGGTTATTGGCCTATTGTTTACGATAGACTCAACTACACACATTAAAGTTGACGAGGTTTCATCACTCACTACCTGCTCCGTCATCAGTGTACTCGGCAGCCTGCGTGTCGACCTTACTTGTCTTTCCTAGACGCCTCCCATATTGGAAGTGGTAGGGGGTTGAACTTCCACTGGATTCCCTTCTTTGGGAGGAACCGCCCCAATGAAGTTATAACCATGGTCTGATCTCATGTCTATTGGTTGTCCTCGTCGGAATATAAATCTCTGCATGCCGTTTATGAAGCAATCGGTGTCCAATGTGTGCAGAACCTCAATGTGCACTGCACGTGATGCTAGACATGTGAAGATGCAACCGTATCGTTTTATTTGGTTTCTACCCTGTTTCACTAGGAATGGCCGAAACAATCGACTCCGACAAATGAAAATGGAGGTCTGACCGGGGTAACCCTGTCAGGTGGCAGGTCTGTCATCTTTTGCTGTGTTGGAAATACAGATCTTCATCTACACTCGCAGCAGTTGCTCAAAACCTTGCGTAGCGTAGACCTTGCCTTTATTACCCAGAATCTTTGTCGTATCAGTGACAGGACATACTCCCTCCCAGAATGACCAGATCCAAATGGTATTGCCTCATGACGAACGAGACCACATGGTGATTCTTAGGCAAGATAGGTGGATGATTTGATGTATCCCCTACGACATTCTTCAGGCGTCGTCTGACTCTGGTGATGCCGTCGTCTGTCAAGACTGGATCAAACCTGTAGAGTTGACCTTTCTTCTTCACATCTGCCCTAGCCCTCTGCACTTTATCTTCACCCTTTTTTCAATTGTATAACTCCTCTTGATATGACCGCCTTTGTACGTGTCTTACAATAGCAGCGTCTGCCCTGACAAGGTCGTTCGCTGTCAATGCCTTCCTCTCTTCTCCAGCTGGCCGGTTCTTGATCTTCCTCAGCAGACTGTGAGTTACTCGCAGGATCCATGCAACACTAAGTTTTAGCTCATACCACGATGAGCGCCTTGCTATCAATCTATCTGTCGGGTTAACTGAATCTGCAGGCTTAGTGACAATATGGTGACTATGTCTTTCTCAAGTCCTACTTCTGGATCTTTATCATATATAGTTGGCAAAATCGGTAGACTCGGCCACCTGTGGTTGTCTTAGCGCAAGAATTCAGGACCAATCGGCCAATTCTAGTTGGCCAGCAGCTCATCAGCGGTTTGTTCTCGTGATAAATCTGCCAGATTCAGCCCAGTTTCCACAGAGCGCCACTGATTAGGACTTGACTGGTTCCAGATGACGGCTTCTCTGTTCGCCACAAAGGTGTGGAAACGCTTCTCTTCATTATTGGTGTATCGAAGCACAATGGTGCTATCGGTCCAGAAGCCCGAGTCCTCCAAAGGTATTAAAGTCGAACTCTTGTTTGATCACTGCAATTAGCTTCGCTGAGAGTGTCGCAGCCTTCAGCTCAAGTCTTGGTAACATAACTTTTCTTAGAGGTACCAGACGTGACTTTGACATCAACAGACACGAGTGACCGTGGCCTCCAAAACTCTACATACGAAGTTAAGTTGTCTACCTCGGAAAACTGCATCAGGACAGAAGTTCCCGTAACTCTCAAGAAACCTGGATAGTCTTATCTTCAATTGCCAGTGAAACTAAGCAACCATCTACGTAAAAAATACACATCACACAATTGATTGTGTCCAGATGGAAGTCTTGATGGTTGTCTTTTGCTGTATGCCATAAAGCAAACGAACAGCAACTGAGACTCCATGTCTAACCGAAAGGGTGTGCAGTCATCCTGTGCACATGCGGATCACGTAAGGTATCACCGTCGGGCCACCAAAGGTAACAAAAAACATCATTGCATTCCGGTGACACTCTGACCTGGTGGAACATGGCTCGAATGTCTGCCATTACAGCCACTTGCTCTTGTCGGAAGCGCAGAAGTAAGCCTAATAAATTGTTTGTCAGGTCTGGCCCACTGATTGTCTGCGCATTCAAGGACTGACCACAGTGCTTAGCGGCAGTCAAAGACTACCAGCATCTTCCCTTGTTTACCCGAATCAAGTACTGGACGATGTGGTAGATATCATGTAGTCGTATCTGATGTGCAGTCGTCTCCTACTACCACCTCGGCGTTTCCATTATTAACCAACCCCTTCATGCCTTCTGTGCAGCGTGACTTCAGCTGATGATTCTTCTCCAGACGTCTGCCCAATGCAGTCAATTCGATTGTCAGTAAGCCTTGGTGGGTCGTTCTTGAAAGATATTGCGGTTCAGAATGCCCAGCCTTCAGGCAAAGAGTCTTCTCCCACAATGCTTTTGCCCTCTTGTCTTGGACTGACATACCCTTTTCGTCATCATAAAGTGACTCGGGAGAATCTCCAGAATCTCTGAAGCTATTGCTCAAGTGCGACACTACATAACTTGAGGTGACTACAACCTGTCTGGTCATCGCCAATGGCCCATTTAAGGACCACCCAGGTTGTGTTCTGGTAGCGTATGGTGCATTTCATTCACCGCGTCTCACTTCCAATGACATGAGAGCCTCTGGCGAGTCTTGACCAATCAGCACTTGTACCTTGCCCTTCTCAACTTGGGGAATGCTGATGCCCTGAAGATGTGGCCACTTCTTGACATTTTCAATATTGTTGTCATTAATTGAGAGAGCTTGTCGTGTATAGATTTTCTCCAGGTTAACTGCTGCTTGTAGGTCGGAACTGCTCACCATCAAACTGATGACAGTTGTTTTGGTCTTTTCCTTCGCCTTCGCCTTCGCCGTTGTTGTAAGGGTCAAAGACTGCCTTTTCCCCTTAATGTTCAGCTCTTTAGTGCAGAAACTGCTAGTTGATCCGTTGTCAAGTAGAGCATAAGTGTCGATGCTAGAACTGCCATTTACTGCACTGACCTTCACTGCAACAATAGGTCGGGCTACTCTGTACGCCCCGGCCCCTGTGATGTAAAATGTGCCAAGGTCCGTCTCAGTGAAGCTACTTTTTGTGCTGTTGCTTCCGGCCTAACTGGAGTGACATCTTCAACGCTAGGTGACGGTATCTGCTTCAACTGATGCAAGAAATTTGTGTGTCTTTTGCCACATCCTGCAACAGAACAAACTCTATGCAAACCACATGCACTTGGTAGATGTCCTGGCCTTAAACAACTGTAACACAACCTTTCAGTTTTGACAAAGTAAAACCGCTCTTCTGGGGTTTTACCTTTGAATTCCAAACCATCAAATAGCGTAAGGCTACCCTTACACACCACACATGTCACATGTTCATTTCCTTTGGTATTGGTGACTACAGCCTAGCTACTCATGTCTGGTCGTGCTACTCTACTTCTCAACACTTGTTTGTGTGGCTTACTTAATGTAAACTGCCGCATACAAGATCATTGGCCTCCAGGGCCAAATCATCTACAAACTCTTCCAAATCAACAATCGTACGCAACTTATCACCTTTCCTAAGTCCCCTTACAAGTTTTATCCATCGTTTACGTTGATAACTGGGTTTCTCCACCTTGGATCCCTATTTCTTGGATACATGTATATCCCATAGCTTCCAGTGTTTCTTTGCAAACCTTGAGGTCCTCATCAAATTCTCTCAACCCTACTTTATCATGGGAAGCTTAACTTAAACCCTTGGTTACTTTATTAACCCATGCCTCAGCAATGACGTGATCACTACCAATCACTCCTTTAGCAGAGCCATGACTTTACGGTAGCCTACATCTGGCTACATTATAGCGCAACACTCTATGGCCTTCCTTGTCTTGCCAGTACAGTACTGCAGCAGTCTGACCAGTTTAGAAATGTCATCAACAACAGAAATATCCTCACTGTTCTCGAAGGCGTACATGAAATTCCAATGCAGTGTAGTGGGTTGCCATTGAAGGTCAACAGCTCTGCTTTCAGAAGTTGCATCGTCGCTAACAGGCGTTGCTGCTGCTGTTGTCCCTTTTGCACCAATTCCAGCAGTGAAGCTCGGTCCTCTGGGATGTCTTCACCCTTCACGGTTGCTTTGGGTTTGTCTATGGAGGGCACAATATTCTTTGGTGTTGTGTTCGTCGGATTATCCTCAGGATAGTGACCTTGTTCCTCCTGATGTGTCTGCCCATGCCCTCCTTCAGGCAAACTGTCCTCACGTGACTCTTGCAACTGCATGTCATTCACTGCTGGTGTCGAATTTGGGGATGTCGTGTGAACATGGTCATCATCAATGGCGTAAACTGTCTCTTCAGCTTTCGCCATGTCCATCTTGGCCTTGACAGTGAACTCTGCTTTTTTGTCACAGTTTCAGCTCTTCCAGTTCTATGGCTTGTATCTCTCGTAAACTTGCCACTGCGGCTTCAAGGGTTGCCATCTTGGTGATAAAGCCTACCAAGTGACGACTTTGTCGTGCCTGCACTCGACAATATTTGACTGGCAGAGTCTTCTGGGGGCAAAAGCGCTCCTTACCCATCCACATTTTCACATGATGAGGATAAGCCACCATCACCGTGCTTGATGCCGTGATCACCATCACTGGCCATGCTCATATTGTCGGTGTCTTCCATGGTCCCAGTCATAAACTAATGTGACGGATGACAGATGTCCATGCAAGAAACACTTGACATGAATATGTGAACTGGTGAACAAGATGAGCACAGTTTAATCTGGATCTGGATAAATACTTTAAAAGCCCTAAATGAGCTTCACTCAGAAACGAACTGGGGGGTTGTTCATTCCAGCTGTAGATAGTTTTGCAGTGCTGTTTTGAAGGTTGATAACTGCTCAATTGAAGTCATGTGTTTTGGCAGCTTAGTCCAATCTCTTGCCATCTTAGGAAGGAATGAATGAAGATGGGATTGTGACACAGACTGTGGGATGACAAGTTGATTTGTCTTGCAGCTATTAGTGTACTTTAGTTTGCGAGATGATGGAGGTTCTTGCAAATCAAGGAAATCTCTTATGTCCAGGTCAACACTGTGATGAATGATTGTGTACATCACTAAGCTGTTGCACCATCTTCTCTGCTGTAAGAGGGGAAATTTGAGCTTTTTTAGCTTTGCTGTAACAGAGCTGGTCTTACTATAATCTTGAATGATAGTACGCACCACCCTGCGTTGGACAGCCTCAATCATGACGATGTGTTTCTTTGTATGCAGAGCCCATAAAGAGTAACAATACTCCAGTCTGGCTCTTGAAAGCATGGGCTTTTATATTGACTGGAGCATTACTCAGGTTTCTACGAAGGAACCTGAAAACACTATTGGCTTTTGTTGTGACAATATCTAAATGCTGATATTCCATTTCATGTCAGATGAAAGGGTAACACCAAGGCATTTATGATTATTTGTTCCTGATAGCTTATGACCAGGCTGTGAATAACTGTGATGAGTTGGAGACCGTTTTCTTGTGAACCAGATGCTACTGTACATTTCTTGGGTTTCAAGTTCATCTGCCAGGTCCATTTTTTAGATTATGGAGGTCTTTCTGGAGGGCAAGGCTTCTTCAAGGCTTCTATCTTCAATAGGATGATTGTGACGGTCGGCACTAACATGGGTCAACTATGGCAGTGTCTTTTTACGCCTCTTTTTGTTGTACCACCGTTAAGGGGTTTGCAAGTGGTAGACTGACGTCTAGCCAGTCAAATAGATCAAGCACAACAATACCCAGATGGAAGAAGCTCAAACACAAGAGTCTAGGCTGAAGCATTGAGGGTCAATGTTCTGGTTCTTGGATATCGCAGAAAGTATACATGTACATCTGACAAAAGCTAGGTTTGCAAATTAATTCCCAATGGCTCCAGAACTCCTCACATGTTCCCAAACGCTCCGTGACTATAGTAACAAAGAACTAAGTTACATAAAGCAGTAAGTACATGTAGACGAACGGTAGTAAAGACGGTGTTGGATCACTTCCCATGTCAGTGCGCCCTCCCTCGTCCACGAAAACCTTCAGGGCATATACGATAGGTTAGCGATGCAGCATGCACATGGCACCAGAAAACTGAACAAAATCTCGACCCAGATCTGCCCTATTTGGGCCTGAGTGCCAGAAGAAACTATCGCGGTCAGGTGTCGTAACCGACTGGTAAGCTTACAGTTGTATGTATTATATTTTCTGTTCTAAATAGAGTACTGCTTTTGTAGTTATACTCGTTGAAATTTTTAACCTTGCCACATGGAATCTGCCAAGGTTACAGACGACTGTGGGGGCGCCATATTTAGACCACGCAGCTTATGCAATCCATTTTGATATCAGTACAGTGTCTACTTAGCTCTTTTATAAATACATCTAAATGTATCACATCTCTGCTTGGAGAAACTCATAGTAATAATCTGTAAAGAGAGAGAACCCCGTTAGTGCCAAAACAATTTTGGGCATTCATGGGAGAAATTTAAGCCATAATTCCCACCATTTATGATTTATAGAGAGTTCTCACTTAGAAGTTAGAATCGCAAGAATATGAACAATATTTCATGTTTTCAGTTTGGCTCGGAATTCACAGCTTCGATTGTAACATGAGTGAAGCATTAATATTTCAGAGCCCATAACTACACTTACAGCCTTGTCTACTTACATTGTACAATGCATGTACGAGACAACCTAATCTTTGTTTCAAGTGATAAGTTCGTTCCCTTTTTGACATTTAAGTTAGCTTGGTAATTTTGTGCTTGCATTGATTAACCTTTAACTATTTGGATACAGTTGCAGACAGCAAAGTGCCCGAATGTCAGAGTTTGAGGCGAAGAGCAATCACATCACGTGACCACCCTTATAAATGTTCTTCTCTAATTAATAGTGGTATTTCTCGACAAATTTCCAAATCTGCTGTTGAACGTGTCGTGCTTTAATTGTTGGTAAACTTGATTATGGCTGTATAATTGTTTAAGTTTAGATTTCCCGAAACCGTGACAACGCACATAAAACCTTTGCTGATTTGAACCAGTTTGTATTTTTCCTTTATTTATTTATTTATTCAGTCACCAGAGGATAAACAGGTAGTCACGTAGACATGATTGGGACCAATAAACGTTGATAGCCCAATTGATGGTCACGTGTTGCCTGTTTCTGCGTCTGTGTGAAGTGGCTTAAAGCGCCCCTATAACTGGCCTCAGGAGCAGTTAACAGACGGTAACTTTAATTTGATTACAGAGTCATGTATATCCACATAAGCTTACAATTTACCAAAGGTTTCCCCAAGCAAATCACAAAAAAGATACTTAGTTTCTCATGTCCAGAACCGGACGACAATAAGAATAGTTATGTGGATTACCTCTTTGCTTGCACTAGACTTGCAGTTATCAATGTTGGTGATTTCTGGCCATTTGGTCACACATTTCTATAGCTCATAAGAGACAAAACACGGCTTAAGATGTCGACCTCCATGGAAAACACAGACCATGCCTCTGTTGGTGGTTGTTTCATCGGGTGAGTATTAAGAGGGCGCTAATAGTAGCTTAATGGCAAGTTCCATTAACATAGCTCCCCAAATTAGCAGAGCTTATTTCAGATCATAAAAATAAATCCCTTTTTACATCATGATAACCTTAAGGATTAAACCTGTAACTTTGTTTCTATGCATAACTTTAAAAGAAGCTTAAGTGCGATAAGAACTACACTACAAAGTAACTGATCTAGCAATGACAACATAATAAAAAGAAACTTATTGTCCTGACTATTTGGGACAAATCAGGACATGATCAGGTGCAAGGCGGTTTCTTAGCACTAAGGCTCCTCGACAGGGATTCCCTTGGTCTCCTCATTAGGAACGAGCAGTACCAACTTCTGGACTTGCCGCTCTATGTACTCAGTGGCGAGAACTCTCTTGCCAGCAGCATCTAGATGAGGGCCTCCAAAAGCAAGCTTAACACTACGCACCAGGTTGTCTTGACTCGTAAAGGTTTCTTTGATACGACCTTGGCACCACCGATTCCGTGTCAGGTTGTCGTTTTTAATGACAATGTCACCGATGTGCAAGCTTAAGGATGGACGGACCCACTTCCGTCGTAACTGTAGATTCTGGAGAAATTCCCTTTTCCAATGTGTCCAGAACTCGTTTGCCAGGTGCTGGACTCTCCGCCATTGCTTTTGTAAATACAGATCAGCCCGTTGAAAGGCAACTGGAGCAGGCAGAATCACTTTTGACTCTGCAGTTAACAGATGGTTAGGTGTACGTGGTTCCAAAGACGTAGGGTCGTTCAAGGTTTGTGCTGTGAAAGGTCTACTGTTTACTACGGTCACCGCCTCGCAGAACAGCATTCTGAGTGACTTGTCGTCGAGCTGGTAGCCTGCTTGGTCCATCAAGGACGCAAGTGGTCTGCGTACTGAGTGTATCTGATGCTCCCAGATTCCGCCCATATGGCTAACTGAGGGGACATTCATCTTGAACTCGAGCAGATCACAACCTTCCTTCAGTAGAAACCGTTTTCACGTGTTCGAGGTTCATTTCTGCTATGGCCTCCTCAAGTTCTTTTCGAGCTCCGACAAAGTTAGTACCTCAGTCAGACCTTAGTAGGCGGACGGGACCTCTGATAGATAGAAAACGCCGTAAGACACAGATGAAGGAGTCAGAACTGAGTGAGGACGGAGTTTTCGATGTGAATCGCCCGACTGGCCAAGCAGGTGAAAAACATACCATATCTTTTCACTGAACTTCGTCCTCTGATGTACCATGGGCCAAATAAATCGACTCCACAATACGTGAAAGGGGGAGCGGGTGTAAACCGATCTTCGGACAGCTCTGCCATCTTCTGCACTACGACTTTCCCATACAGCTTCTTACACGTAACACAGTTGGAAATGAAGTGGGAGACTGCTGAACTGCATCCAATTATCCAGGGCTCTGATTTGATTTGTTGTCATGCTGCTAATTGCCGATGACAAGACCATATGACCATATTGGTGATGCTTCCTGGGTAGTATTACTGGATGCTTGAGCTGCAAGGGAGATGGGATCCCTTGATACGTCCTCCAACACTTACCAGACCATCACCATCAATGAATGGGTCCAAGCGATACAAGCAACTGTTCTTCTTGATGACTGCATTTTGCTTTCTGGCAGTCTTCCCTCCCCCCTTGCTGTCACAAACACTGATCATCTGTAGAGCCTTGACCTCTTCAGCAAAGACCTTCTGGACAGTTCGAATAATATCGATCTCAGCTTGATGAAGATCTTCGATCCTGGCGGTCTGGTAGGTTTGAATAGTACACTTTGCAGTTCTTCAATGGACACTACACCCATGGTTCTTCACAGAGTGGTCCTTGAAGCGAGATTTCAACTTGAAACAAGCAGCCACTGCTCTCTTGGCAAGATGCCAGTCAAAGAAAAGCACTCCAAGCATTCCAAATCCAAGCTGCCATTGCTGATTCGTACAGCCATGGTAGGCATCTTCCTAACCTCTGGGTCACCTTCAGTAATCATTGGCTGGGAGGCCTCTGAGACTGGAAGCTCCTCCTTCCATAGCAATGTCGTTCCCTTCGACTATCTGGATGTATTTACCAACTCTTTTGCTGAGGTACCTCTAGATCCACCGTCTGCTGGATGGTCGTCAGAGGCGATGTATCTCCACAGTGGTGGCTCGGTAAGTTCTCTGATCTGTTGCACCCGGTTGGTGACAAAAACATTAAACCTGCGAGTGTCGCTGGCGATGAAGCTGAGGACGACCAGAATATCTCTGTCAGGTTTTCGTATTTCAGCTCCTTCTTCAGAACCGAACTGACCTTAGCCGACACTACTGCGGCATTGAGTTCCAGACGAGGAATTGTAATTTGCTTGAGGGGGCAGACTCGAGCTTTGCCCATTATCAGAAAACAGTGTACCCTGCTCAGAATATCAACGAGGCGCAAATATGAGCATTACGCATAGCTAACAGTACTGGCATCTGAAAAATGATGAATTTCAGTTGACTTCACCTGCCAAAAGGCTATGTGGCTTGAAGCACCGCGGAATCTAAAGGTGCTCCAGCAGATGCAGCTAAGTTCTCCATTGTTCCCATCTCTCTCCTACTGAACCACGGAGGGGGTCCTCCCATCCAGCATTTTCCTTACATAGGCACTGCAGGATCTGTTTACCCGTTTACACCGTGTGGGAGCCACGAAACCCAGAGGGTCATAGATCTATGACTTCTGGGTTGTCGACAACACTCCACATCGAGTGGTCGATCCTTCATGATGATGCAGAACTGAAAAACATCCGACTTGATGCACCACTCCACGCTCAGAGCTTCTTTCTATTGGCAAAGCGTTGTGACTCAGATCATGACTTGTAATTCCCCTAGCTTTGTCCTTGACATCAATGGCGTCCAGCATGCTCTTGAGTTTGAGACAAAGTTGTGGAGGTGCAAGCATCCACGAGTGCGGAGTTTCTTTGTGTTGGAAATCATGTAGATGGCTTGGTCATGAGTGGGTACAGATGTTAGCTCTTCATCAACATTGAAGTTGCTTCTCGCAAAGTCTGCTGCTGCTGCTGAACTGACCTGTTTCATAGCCATTCGCAATCTTCTTCAACCGAAAGTTCGCACAGCCTGGCGATGACACGTCCCCGAACAAGTGTACGGTCATAAGGTATGAGGTGTGTTCCATACTGTAGTCACCATTCTCCCACCAGAGAATATATCTGAGAAAGTGATGGTGTTCTGATGCTACTCGAAACTGAAAGAACAATTTGCTCCACATCGCAGATAATGGCCACTTGTTCTCGCCTGAATCTGCAAAGGACTCCCACTAGGGTGTCGGTCAGGTCTGGACCTTGTAGGAGGTGGTTGTGTAAGGAGTCACCATGGAATTTTGCACTGTACTGGGCATGATGCGTACTTTATCCGGCTTATTGGCATTATACATTTCATGATGGGGTATGTATCAAACCCGGCCAGTCTTGCTCGATTCTGGTTCATCCTCACCAACTTTCTCTGCATGCCCGTTCTTAATCAGGTTGGTCATGAATGTGCAGTAGTCTTGATGATATTTAGGATTCCTGATGAAGCGACTCTTTAGCTGCTTTAATCGATGCCGTGCCAGTTCTTCGTTGTTCCTAAGCTAAGGCGGCGCTGGCTTCCTGAATGGCAGTGGAATGATAAGGTGCCCATCTGGCTCCAGGTGATTGCTCTTTTCCATCTTCTTCAAGAACTCCATGTCATCATGTGAGAAAGACTCGTCCTTGGTGATTGGCTCACTGAAGTCAAGTTCCATAATTTTTGTCACTTCATAGGGGGTGATGAGCTCCTTCACCAGAGTCCTGAAAGACAGCTAAACTTGGTCCTGTTGCCCTTTGGTTTTTGCACTTAATATCTCACTGCTTGACAGTGGGGAAGGTACCTCGCAAGTCAGAACTCTGTGACTCACACCGATAACATCGTAAGTGTCATGCTGACCTCGAGTGGGATCAATCACTCCCACTATCCCCCAACCAAGATCATTTTTCTGGGCATATGGTCCGTTTTCAATGGGAGATATGACTTCGTGTGGTGCCAACACCTTTAGACAATTGCAGCCTAAAAGAAGACCTATCCCACAGTCAGCAGGTGCCATCAGATACTCTGCAACTCTTTCCAAATGTGGCCAGTTTCTCGCCATGGCGGGGATGGGAATATGGGTGCGACTGGCAGACCTCACTCCTCTTGTACCCGCTGCAGGAAGTGGAATCCCAATTAGAGTGTAATAGCCCCTAACTATCAGACCATCTACCTACTGCTTGTAACTCTTTGGTCTCTCGCAAACATGGTTGACAACAGCTGGACCTCTATTCCATTCACTCCCAGAACAGCGCATGTGCTCTAAAGTATGAAAGTTGTATCAGACTGGGTGTGTAGTAAGCCATAGACCAGTCTTTCAACTTTGGGGTTGTCCCAATGAGATAGCCACACTGGAACCGTCATAGAGCATTTCCCATAGTCTTCTATTTCACTGCAGAGGCTGATTTTGGTGGTATTCGAGGTAGAAGATTTTTTTTCCTGCCGGGGTTCTATTATGATAGAATTAACATTTGCCTCGTTTGTCTCCTTAACATCCCCATGCAATGATGTAGGGTGTCACTCACCACAGCTCTTGCATGCTTGTCTCTTCTTGCAGTGATGCCCTTGACGTAGGCATCCAAAACGAAGACCTTACTTCTTTAAGAACTCCTTTCGTTCTGCCATTGCCATTTCCAGAAAGGACTGGCAGACATCTACATGTAGGTAATGACCCTTTCAGCACACTCAGGGGGCATTCCCTTCGACTAGATGTGAACCTCTCTCGGTGGTCACCCTTACACTGCGTTTCCTTTGCTCCAGTGGTGAAGGACCTTGGCCTGGTTTTCCTCGGCTTACTTCTGCCATGCTTGGCATCTGTAGCAGCAAGATCTTTTGATTCCCTAGAGTGAGGTTACCGGGTCGCAAGCTGTGTCGGCTTCATCTGCAATAAATTTGGAGAGTTGGCTGAACAATGGGTACTTTCCTTCTTTAGACTTGTGCTCTGAAACCTTTCTTGCCCATCTGTTGATCAGCCATTTAGGAAGCTTTCCCAAAATCTTTCGGTGTTCACGCTCATCTTTCAAAACACCCAGGTGACCAATACTTTTCATGGCTGTGCGGCACTGCCCCATTAAATCTGCCAAGTCACGTAAAGCCTTTCAATCGTGAGGGGGTACTTAGGCCACAAGTCTAACATGTCACGGAAGGCATTTCCTTCAACGAAGGCATCTCCATATCCTTCTACGGCTTGTTTTGCTGAGCCTCCAATGTATCTTTTTAGATAATGCCAACCTCTCAGAAGGCGGAACTCCTCTCCGTTCAATAAGGGCTTCAAAGCACTCGTCCATTTGAGATACTTCAACGGGTCTCCAGTGAGCACCCCTGGTTCTGGAGGGGGAGACGGTTGATGCTGAACTGTTTTGCAAGGCATTCAGCAAGACTCGATATCTGCTGCGGTGTATTGCCTACTGATGTTCCCACCATTTTACCCATATCGCCTACTGAGGTTCCCACCATTTTACCCATTTTATACGCATGAAATTTTCCTGTGTCACTACTTGATGGCTTGGGCATGAAAATTGCAGTGGTGTCAACCAGAATCAGACAGGCCTCTCCATTCGAAAAGTTCGTAGAAATGGACTTTGGAGTAAAGTCACTGGCAAAAGGGCTTAGTGAAATGACCGTCTCTGAAGCCACAGGTGGTCGTTCTATGGTTGTTAGGTTCTCATTGTTGGGTAGGCCAGATGTTGACAGAGGACTTCGGTGGGTCGCAAGTATTAAAGTTGAGCAGTCAGTCATGACACCATGGGTGGTGACAGGATCTACAGGATTCTCTCCAATAGTTGCATGAGTTTCCAGGTATTGTTCAACATACGCATGCTTCTCTTCCTGGGAAACCTCTTTAAAATCATCTATTCGTAATTCAGGTTGCTCCCTGTCCACTGCTTCTATTGTCGCCTCTGCTACATGTAGTTCCTTCAGTATATTCACCTTTTCAAGCTCTGCCCTTTTCAACTCAAATTCTGCCCGTTTCTTTGCTTCAAGATCGCCACACATCAGCTTGGTTCTAATGGCTGCAGCTTCTGTTACAATGCCCTGTCAGGGACACCAGCCCTTCTTGAACCGGTTGACCCCCATGAGTGATGGCTTTTAGAGGACACAGTAGATTTGATCTCGTCAGGGTCAGTCTCCAGCTTAATAATGCGTTCGCAAATGCTTTTGACAAGTTGACGATTTTCCTCTTCAAAAGCTTCATATCTTTCATGTGAAGCATGGCGTTGAGTATCTGTAGGCAAAAGGTCTTCAAGTTCGCAGTATGTTTCAGACAGGTAGCTCATTGCATAGATCTACCTAGTGACTCCGTCCTTGTTTCAGTACAGTCACATTGTCAGAGTCAGAGAGAAACCTTTCTACATGATTGGCACATTTGCGCCAAGCGAGACCCTAAACTTGCACTGCTGTGGCGCAATCTGCTGCCGGGTGTCCTGCTCCGCGAGAGACATTAATTTTGTTATTTTACCACTCAACAGTTATAATCAATCAGAAAACATACCAGCATATCAATATGTAAAATGTAGCAAACTTCAACACTTCAAACTTTGGTAACTTGAAAATCCTGTTAACTGAAGGAAAGAAATATTTCATTCCTTGCAATAGATTAGAAATAAAATAAAACCCTACTTAACTCAAAGTTTGAGGGTGTTTCCTTCAGGTTAGAGTTAAATCAAGATTTCACTGTACATGTATGTACATGTACATTATGTAAGCAATATCAAACAAATTACAAATGCTAATTGAATATGCAAACAGAAATTCAACATGTAAAATACACCTGCTCAAGTGGAACTGAACAAGAAATGACCCGTCTATAATCTGTGCATGAATGTTCACTTTACAGTTCACAGAGTTCGACAGCACATCACATGACACATCGCAATGAAGGACAAGATGTGATCACCCAGTTTGTGCAAGCACCAGTACTGACCACTGAGAAAGGTACGTCCTTGCCCCACCTCAGAAGATTCATTCAGCCAGCAGTGATACATCAGTGTGAATATTCACGTGTTAGCCACTCCAGTTAGGCCTACTTGGTGATCTGCATCAGGATGGTATCACTGAAGAGCTGGTCATACGGTCAGCTGCTACTTTGACAGCAGGTTAGAGAAACAGCTTCATGAACTTGGAGCGTCAGAGGCAGACACACAGGGCAACTTACATGTAGCAGGTGGAAGTGTTCTCTTCAATCTCACTGCAGGAGAGCTGTACAGAGGAGTTTTCACTGTAACCGTTTGCACTCGCAAGGAACAACTTTGGAAGTGTCATTTCACACATCTATTTTTGTTGTACTACCATTAGGGGGGTTCGCTGGTGTTCGCAAGTGGTCGATTGACATCTAACCAGTCCAATAGATCTAGCACAACAATACCCAGATGGAAGAAGCACAGACACAAGGGTCTTGACTGAAGCATTAGGGATCATTGCTCTGGTTCTTGGGAAAGTATACATGTACATCTGACAAAAGCTAGGTTTGCAAATTAATTCCCAATGGCTCCAGAACTCCTCACATGTTCCCAAATGCTCCGTGGTTATAGTAACAAAGAACAAAGTTACATAAAGCATTAAGTACATGTACATGTAGACTAGCAGTAATATAGACAGTAACTTGTGATTACAGAGTCATAAATATCCACATGAGCATACAATTTACAAAAGGTTTCCCCAAGCAAAGCACAAAGAAAGATACACAGTTTCTTATGTCCAGATACTAGACCCGGGCAACAATAAGAATAGTCATGTGGATTACCTCCTTGTGTGCACTAGACTTGTATTTAACAATGTGATTTCTGGCTATTTGGTCACATTTCTATTGCTCATAAGAGACAAAACACAGCTTAAGATGTTGACCTCCCATGGAAAACTTGACCATGCCTCTGTTGGTTGGTGTTTGTTTCCTCGGGTAAGCATTACAAAGTGGGTGTATAACAACTTAATGGCAAGTTTCATTAACAATTATAGATTTAGCAATCATCTGCAAACAGGCAAACCTTGGAAGAGATGCCATCTGGAAGGTCATTTATGTAACACAGGAAAAGGAGTGGCCCAAGCACTGTGCCCTGTGGAACACCTGAGGCTACATGGACCGCTTTGGACAATTTACCTTGAGCAACAACAGTTTGTTCACGTTTTGTGAGAAAATCTGGTACCCAGGAGAACAGTGAGCCATGCAGACCACAATTTCATCTTGTGAAGCATGCATCTGTGGGGAACTGTATCAAATGCTTTTGCAAAATCTAAAATGACAGCATCTACTTGCTTGACTTTGTCTGAACCACTGAAAATGTGAAGAATGGTAGATAAAAGTTGGGTTTCGCAGGAGCGATGCAACCTGAAACTGTACTGGTATAGTCGCTCAGGATATTAAATCACTCATGATGATTCATAACGTGACAGTAAATGACGTGTTCCAATAACTTGCAGATCACTGATGTGAGCAAAATTGGTCTGTAGTTTGCTGGGTCTGTCCTGCTACCCACAAAAAGTAATCAAATGTACAGAATTTGACCTTTATATAAATTAACACAAATCAACAACGCAAGGGCAATTTGTTTATCTAATTAAATTGAAACAATCATAACTAATTACAAAATAACAAACAATTAACTGGATACCTTATGTGTAGTTGTACAATGGTTGCACATATATATGTATGATGCCCGATTACACATAGGCCATGGACTCCGAGCTAAGTTGGTGAGTCCGACTATACCTAATCACAGCCATAACTTTGTAAATTGTCTCTGTTTTTGTTGTATTTTCTACCCCAGTAAATGCTTAAACGTATCCCAAATACCCATAAAGAACCTATGAGAACCAAATAAAGGAAATTTAAATAAGGCATTGAATGAATTCCACTTACGACTTTGGGTAACCAAAAATATGCATGGCGACTCCAGATGAAGTGTGAGCCAAAATATCCAACGCGCCCATTGAACAGCACCCTCTTTTGATGAATGTAACAAACAAATTCATGTTCCGGGCGTTTTTTTTTTCTTTTTTTTTCATACTCGTGTACACCTCAACGACGTTACCTCATGAATTATATTACAATTTAGGATCTTAACAGATGACTGTATCCTGTATCGAGAAATAAAGACAAGGAATGATGCTCAAGCTCTGCAGACGACATAATTATGCTCAGCAAATGGGAGTTAAGTTGGCAGATCATGTTGTCTACCTGCATGATGAATGGAAAACCACTCGAGAAGACAAAAAGTCATACTTACCTTGGAGTAGAAATATATCACAAACTGAGTTGGGCTAATATAAGCAGTGTCTCTTCCAAGGCAAACAAAATGCTCGGGTTACTCTGTAAAAACCTCTACAGCTGCTCTCCAAGGGTGAAGGGGATTGCCTACAAAAGTCCTAAGCTGGAATATTGTGCTAGTGTCTGGGATCCGTACCACCAAAATCACACACACACACACAAAAGAAATTAATAAATACAAAGACTAGAAGCTCTCCAGCGGAGACAGAGTGGCAAGATCTGTATGCAGAGATTTCTGACAAAAAGAAGTGTTTCAAAACCTGGGATGGAATAGTTTGGAGGAGCGTAGGGCCACCAGTAGACTCGCGTTATTCTATAAATCAAGTACATGATCAGTGACTTGAACACGGATCATCACCGGGTCAAATCTGACAGAGGGGGATTACAACACGGAAAACTTTTTCTATATTTCATATTTCCTTGTCCCATCAATCGGCACAATAGCTTACAATAAATTCTCCCTCATACCCAGGATCCTTTTTTGAATGGAATTATTTACCAGTCAAAATAAGGGAAGCTTCAAACACTGATACCTTCACTAAGAATTACATCAAGAAAGACCCGCTTTTTAGTAGTGATTGTTTTACTTAAAAGTTCACCCCCTTAAATTGGATTTTTTATGCCTGGTTGTTTTCTGAGGGCTAACATGTGATGAGCCCTTCCTAAACATAATGTGTTTTTCTTATGTCGAGATCCTACCTAATATTATATGTTACATTTTTGTTATTTATTTATAGCTTATTCAATTTAATTTAATTTAATTTTGTTTAATTCTATTAGAATACATATTCACATATAGTCATAGGTTTGGAAGGGGGCCCTTTGGCTCACAGTTATTAAGTGAGCAGTTTCTCCTTCTGGCATTTGCTGCTGGCTTTTAGGCCTATATCATCTAATCCTTGTCCTTGGAATTTTTACACGTGTTTTAAAGTTCTCTGGTTCTACATTAATAAATAATAATACACTAATAATGATAATAATTAACGCAGTATACTTAGTACGATCTTGAAAGAACAATTTTCCTTCCAATTTCCCCAGTCTCATCCCGTCCTAGCCACGTTTTTGGTGGAATTTTACAACGTAGTGGGGTCTTCCTGGCGACGGTCTCCGAGTTTGATGAGGAGGGGGGCATTCTGACTAATACGGGGCAAGATCTTCAAGTCGGCGTGGTTGTTAGAGAGAAGGGCCACATGAGAACGATCTCTGTTTCCCGTCACAGTCACAGACTGGTGCTGCCGTGGCATTTTGAACGTCTACTGGGACCAGACATCTCCCGCGGCGCTTGTCTTCACATCAGGCTACTCGATATTTCAGAACCAAAATATAATGGGAGGCTGCTCCATATGGAGCTAGTGTTTAATAGCTCTTGACGATTTACTGGGGTACTCAAAACCATGTTCAAACTGACGAAGTCTGAAAGCCAAAGCCGAAATGAAGCCAAAATTTCGAAAAGAAAAACCCATTCAGCCTGTAAAGTCTGGCACTTTCCAACGTCCAGTACGAATGCGTTTACGCCTGGTGAGTAAGTGCAGGTACCAAACACGTTTCTCCGTGGTATTAAAATGGCGTCTGATTTGAAGAGGTACATGCAGCTTACCCAGGTACCGGTGTTAATCTTCTCTCAGTCTCCCCTGTAACCTGTAAGTGTAACTTTGGTTGTAGATGTTCACTTGTCATATGAATAGGGTTCGTCGAGTGTCCGTCTAGAATAAAAAGAATTTTTCTAGGCCTGTACCCTTCTATTAAACATGCATGTCGTGTACACATAGGCCTACCCTAGCCCCACTACTAGTACTAGTGTGGCACGGACTCTCACTCCCGATCCATCCTTAGCCACACATCCGTATGCGCAATTTCGTGTCGGCGTACTGAACATTTTCGGCGCACCCACTTTTAATCCTGGGTGCAATTTCTTTTGCACACGAACATGATTCTTGACCTTTCTGCTTTCTAAAAACTATTTATTGAATGATTTCACTCACGTTATTGAGGTATTTTCCAGTCTTTTTGCCATCCATTCAATCTAACGGGCTCACTCTCACAGTCGCCATCTTTAAAATAAGGTCGTTGAACATTACGTCCCTGACCCATCATCGTCTCGACGGCTCTTCCATGTCAAGACATCTAAACTGCTGCCAAAGTTTTGGAAGAGCCCATTGGTACATGTAGTATCTTATCGCTCAGTCCGTTTATTACATACGTCTTGACATGGAACAGCCGTCGAGACGATGAGGGGTCAAGTGATGTATTCTCATGTTAATCTCATGTGTTGCTGTCCGTCATTGAATGGGCACAAAAGAGGAATATAATTCTCTCTGTACTACCAGCACATGATATGCAACACACAATGTACATGTGACAGCATGCAGCATCTGGGATCGACAGGTACTATCTTTGTGAAATAGCTTGCAAGGCATACACATGTGCCCTTACTCCAAACAACCTGCAGTCATCTGTCCGAAAGTGTGGCATTTATCCCTTTGACCGATCTGCTGTGAACCCATCTAAGTTTCAGCCAGCAACAGTGTTTTTCAACTACAGAGGGTGATTCAGAAGGTACCGATGCCTATACACCTTTGGCCACTGCAGCTGAAACATCACACGCTGATGACACTACTGAGAAGTGCACAGACTATTTCAGAAAAACTGAAAAGTTGCTTAAGAAGAATGCTAAACCCACCAAAAAGCGAGAAGTTCTCAGTTCTGTAGTTGGAGGTAAAGCCATCACTGAAGATGTGGTTTTAGATGACATCCGGAAACATCAGAGTCAACTGAAGAAACAAAAGCTAAGCAACAGTGACAATTCACAGAAGCCTTCTACTTGTACGTCAGGAATACAAAACAAAATAAAACAAAGAAAAAAAAATTTACCAATGATGGTCACTGATGTAGAAAATAGCGATGACGATTCTCAGCTTCTTGGTTCTAGTGACTTGTGTTGTAAGTGCAAGAGATTTCAACCCGTAGAACTGAAAAAATTGACACACTTGTCTTTGTGTCATGGGCACAATGCACCCACGCTGACTGCTATCACTGGGTGCACTTGAGGTTTTGCACTCCAGTGCATACATGTATGTTCGGAGACATTCTGAATTTTATTGCCCTTGCCACAAATCAGAAGAATAGAATTCTAAATTCCAAGACACACAGCATGCTAAGTGGATTATCACACACGTACATGTATGCATGTGTACACAAATATAGTTCATATAGGGAGAACCTTAGATTAAGTACAGTTTACAAGGAGAAGTTTTACTTCACCTCATGCCATACAACTGCGATACAGTGACTGATGATTGTACTGCATGGATTGAAGATGTAAACACACTTTGTACATGTGTACATACATGTACATTCATGATTATTCAGCGCATGTGACCATTACTAAATTTTCATGAAAGTGCTGACGCCTAGATTTTTCCCCATTAGAAGCCAATAATTACCAAATAATTTTTTGTGTTTAAAGGGTTGTAACCTATACATGGAACTACTGTTCTCTAGTGTATTTTGTAGTGCTTAACCTATATTATTGGCAAAAAAGGAGTTTTTTCTGCCATCCTCACCTGTCATCCCTCGACGATCCGCACACATCTGCATTCTCTTGTGGCTGTACGTCACGTGACAAAAACAGACGCAGTGTATTCGCGTAACGAATATTTGTGTTGCTTTGGACACTTGAAAATGGTAGTTCATACAGGTACATGTAAGCTATTATTAAAGGTCCTCTAGTGACTATCTTTTGAAATCTGTCTCTATTCTGTTGCCATAAGAGAGCAACCACAGCCCTACGTGTGGGGCTCATCCCAGACTGGGGGCCAGTCTACCAGACTCCGCGAAAATGCCTTCTATGAAACCCCTTTGGCATGTACGGATCACTCACCTCATCAAACTACCTATGTATTAATATGGGCGATTTCCAGTTTGTAGAAATTTTGGTTTCAATTTGGGCCATTCATTTACTACAGCGATTAACTCCCAATCGTTAACCAAGCAATGCCAAACACAGTCGGGATCTGTTTGGTCTTGAAACCAGACAGCATTAGAGATGGTGATCCCAACTGCTGTTTTATCAACGACTTTTGTTATTTCACATGGAAATACCGGTATGACCAGAATTGATTTCAAACTATTACTATTTGTTTGGCAGGTAATTTGCATTAATTCATCACTCTTGGAAATTAGAAAATGTGTTCTGAATTTACAAAATTGACCCCTAATTTCTGTAAGCACAATGCTTCTGACCTCATTTTCAGTTGGCAGGGTTGTCATGTTCGGCAGGGTCGTCATTTTTGGCAGGATTCCTGAGAAAGTGTGATACAGTTCAACAAATCATAGTCATTGAAATGTATATGTACATGTGAAACCCTTAAAAAAATGATAATAAATCGTAAAATCTAAGATTTTCTGTTTCTTCTCAGAGTTTTTGATCTGACTTCGTAGAATGAGTGGGCGGGGCAAGCATCATCACCCCCACCAGCTGCAGCAGGAGGACAAGGAGAAGAGCAGCATGGCCAGTCCTCGCAGCAAGCTGGAAGGAGTGCTCCAGAACCTTGTGGAGAAAGCCGACGAAGAGAGGTAGGTGCTTTGCCTGTGAGAAACGTCCCACCCAGGCCTTGAGGGGAGAAGTTGCAAGTGACACAAAACACTATGAAGGGGACCGGTCATGTTGTTTCCCCTACTGTAACAAATTTCTGCAAGTGTTTCAACAATTACTGTATGAACATGTACCGTATGTACTTGCAAAGAGGCATGGAGCCAATAGGGAGAATGAAATAGTAGAGTTCTTGCAAAGGTATTCCCTTTGGCAGCGAAATTAGAAAAGAGGAAAACAATTTACTTGTCTGTTTTGACATTAAAATGGATATTGATTCTTATTAAAAACAGATATCACTCACAGTGTCCATTCAGTTACAATATCCACACTGATAGACATGCCGTAGAACAGGTTGTGGAGTGCTCAAGACTTGGCAAGAATGTGAAACCATCAGTGAAACACCGCTCATATGACAGTAACTTTCTGGCCTCTGTTTACAGTGTTTTTTGCCATATATACATGTCAACAATGACATGTTTGTCACATACCGGTTCGTTTATTGAAAATTGTTTGTTCATTTAGTGCAAGACCAAGCACAAACGTGAAGCTGTTGCTTCATATCAAATGCATTATAAAGTGTTCAGTGATGTCAAGTGTAAAATTCACCTGAAGTCTGAACCAGTGTTAAACAGTCCGTAATATGGTTAAAGTGTGGAAGTTTACAGGTGTCATCATCAGTATTGTTGTGCGTGTACGCTAATTTGCGTTGGTGGACTGTTGCTGCCAGTGAATGAAAACTTACCACAGCATGTGATCTTTCACATGTTGTGCATCATTGCAGCTACATGTAGTAGTTAACCCTGAAAGAGCTGGAGGAGCAGAGTCCCTCTCCCCCAGCTGTTTAAGAGTTGGTCAGTAACTCTCTGCTGTCATTTGACACCGATGTTGTGGACCTGTATGTACACATGTACGTGTATGCTCGTGTACTGTTATCATGCAGAGCTAATTTTTCCCAAGACTGGTCAGCCAGTGTACTGTTCCACTGCCGTGCTCAAAAAATTCTGTCCATTGCTCTAGAATTTGCAGTGCATCTGGGCTGTCATGCCTGGGGTTTACTGACAAGGAGTGTCTTCACATGTGTGTCACGTTCTTTACAAATTGGCATGGGAAAACTGAGGCCCCCCCCCTGGCTGTGAAATTGTCCAAAATAACCTGCGTTCTTTCAGGGAGACTGTGTGAAATTTGCACAGACTTCAGCTTTAGGGTAACACTCATGGACTCATAGTCATGACAGTGTGGGTGCCATGTACATGTACACGTACATAGACCTGTGGGATTGCACATTTAATTGGCTACAAAGATGCATACAGAAATAAATATTCTCCTTTAGTTTCATTAACTTGTACATGTGCATATACATGCTTTGTTGGAGTCACTATTTGGAGAGGTTTGGCATGTTTGGGGAGTGGCATGCAAGTTTATTCGTACATGTAGTTTTCAAAATTTCTTTTGATCTTGCGATATTTCTTAAGATGTACACCCAACCAGTACATGTATTTGTACCCGTCCTTGTGTGCACACATTAAACATGTTAAATGCCTTGGATATGATGCATTGACCATGAGACATGAGTGTCCGTCTGGTTTGCGCCTACTCTGTTGATGTCACTTCATTCTCTCTCTTTTGTTTGTTTTTAATTCCGTTTTCCTGTAGTTCTCCAGCAGAGATTGAACTCATCCCTGTCGTCAAAACTGAGGTTGAACCAGACAGGTACGGAACCTTATAAATCGTCATTATACATAATACATCCCGACTTGGTCCACTGCCCCAACTTTGTTGACATAGTTGGGCATGACCATTTTGGATGAAAAAAAAAATTGAGAAAAAGACCTAGGGGGATCAGAACGTATCAGTAAATAAAACAAAAGAAAAGGAGTTACCCAAACTGGAAAAAAAATGATACATGACCAGATGAAATCAGGAGGGGATCAGGATCCTCATTAAACGTTTGCTATAGCAATTTTCAGTCACTGACACATGGTTTGTTCCTTGCCATGGCCTGTACAAATGTGTGGCATCTACACATGTTTGTATGAGGACATATGGTCGACACTTCCATTTTCCATCTTGCTAGTCACTAAAAAAAGTTGAGCTAGTGAAAGGGGACAGTATACACTCATACACGAGATATCCTATCTGCGCTTGATTTGCACACAACCATTGCTCAGACTGGAACTTAGAGTGTAAAAAAAATGACGACCTAGTCTCAATGAAATATTGTTCACATATTGTGCAAATGACTCTGAAGACTTGGTATTTGTAGTACATGTACATGTACTTGGCAATCTGCCTGTAACTCAGATCTAAGTCAGTCAGGTATTTTTAAAGCCATTAGCTGATAAGTACAGTGTAACACCACCCAAAAAGAGGTAAAATTGGCCTATGAATTGATTGGGAAAGTTTGGTCACCAGGTAACAAGCACTTGCCCTAAAGCCCACAGAGAGCTGAAAAGGTATGGTGGCTTTCCTTCAGCACATTAAAAGTACAAAAAGTGTAATGAACCTCATGGCTGTCTGTGTATACATGTATGTGTATTTTTAGAGCCTGAGTCTCAATGTGTGCGGAGCTGAATCCCATGTTGAATTTTGTTCCATTTACCAGCATTGTACAGTCTGACTTCCATTTATATTTTGTTGCATTTAGCACACGCATGTAGGTGGGTGATACTACATTATTTGAAGTCTCATTTAGAATGTGTCATTTTGCATGTGTAGTGAGCCCGCAGAGGCTCCCTCCCCGTCCAAACGACAAGTCAGCCGATCTCGGAAGAGAAGAAAGCGGGAGTTGCCGCCATCACAGGTGGACAGTGATCTCCTCGATGCGGCAAGACTGCAGCGTAAGTCATCACAATTTTTATGATGGTGCTTGGGTTGTGTTATTTTTTGGGAAGTGCACTCCTGTAATTGGACCTCTGACCTCCGACCCCGTTGTTTGTTGATTTCAGCTTGGTGTCATACTATGCTTAAAACCTCTCGAGGGAGGTGAAAAAATCTCGGGGTTGACACAGTGCTGCAACTGGCGATGATTCCCACTTGAACTTTGGACAATTTTGACAAACTCTGCATCAACCCCAAGATTGACTCCAACCCGGGTTTGAACTGAACCCTGCTCTGGACCAGGGTTGAGATTTTTTAACGTGGTTAGAAAATTCCGGGTTTGAACTTGCCTTGGTTCACTGGAACCCAGTGTGAAATAACACTGGGTTGAACTCGGAGTTGAAATTCAAATTTTCAACCCATGGCGGTCATTGGTTCACCCAGAGTTGATTTCAACCCGGTTTGAAAGGCTGTAGCATGAAGCAGCCTACAGCTAACATGGATGAGGGTAAGTACTGGAATATCATCGGTGACAACCAAATACAGGTATTGTGACCCACTGGTGCACTCTGCCAAGTAACACAGACAAGTCAATGAGTAACCTTCCTGACTCCACTATTTGAAGTTAACCGCTGTGCTGGATTCTAGTAGAATACCCATTCTGTAAGGGAGGATCAGGCCACACACAAAGTTACAGTCTCTTTGCCCAGAAAATACTGATAATGAAATTTTCCACTCTGTTTGTTTACGACCACACCACCGCAGATTCTTACGTCATGAAGCTGTTTGACCGCAGCGTGGACCTGGCTCAGTTCAGGTCCACGTCCTCCTTGTACCCCGTCTGTCGAGAGTGGATGCTAAACCGGCCGGCTGGCCAGAGGGCCAACAGAGAGCGCAGCCAGTCCCCAGAGCCTCTGGACGACTCAGATGATGTAGGTTTGGGGTAGTTCTGTTTCAGGGCCATAAAAGCATTGCCTCCAATGTGCCAAGTGAGAAATGGCAAGAAATTGCAGATATGTTGGTTCAGTCCGCATCTCTCACTAGTTCTGCTGGTGGGAGACAGCCACATTTCACAGGGAAGCTCTGTTTTATCTTGTTCCCCGAATCTATCATATATAATAAGTTAAATGGAATGATGCCAGACTATTAGGGGTTCCGGTCTTCACTTTCATTTTTTTTAATGGGGCTTGAAACATTTAGATGATCTAAATGAACTTAAAAGATTTTAATTATTCTGGACCCAAAATGGGATGAATTGGTTGGAATTTGTATTTTGTCACTGCTGTTGTCACTCTCAGGTTTCCAAAATGAAAAGTTTGATGTCAAATTCAATTCAAGATGGCCAGCACATGAATAGAGTCTCTTAAGACGGATGTGTATGTGCACTTGTGTCTTGTACTTTTTCCTCTATGTATGTAAACCTCCAATACGGTGTGTATGCTGTCAACCTCAACTCCATGGGCTGCATGCGCATTCCTTCACTAGCCCCTGGTCGTGTTGAATATGAAATAGGACGCTGACTGGCTATTCAGAATGAATATACATAAGTGTAAAGTGAATTGCATGCTTATTTCAAAAGCTGCATCCTCACACCCACATATTCTCCTGCACATCACACCCCTGTAAATCTGCGTTGCCCCTAAACACACTGAATAAAGTCCTAATTTAAATATCCCAAATAGTGGGATATTTAAATCATACAATACCAGGGGTTTGATGGCACCATGCATGGTGGGAACCAACATGGCGCAGCAAGATTGTACCCATAGGAATGAGGTTGGTACGCTATTTACCGGTATATGTATGTGTACTGTGTGATGAATCTGGCTTGTAACCATTGTCTAAACACTTTATTTGTCCATGTTTCGGCTTCATCCAGTTTGCCACTGAAACTATACAGCACACTATAGGGGTGTCGCAATTGAGCAATCCGAAATACCCCCGGGCAATCACTGCATGTTGTGTGAACATGTATTACTGTTCTGATCTCGACAACCTCAACCTCACGATATTGTGATTGGTCGAAAGTTTTCCTATCTGAAGTCTGCAGGCACTCTTTTGTGCATATAAAAGTAATTTTGAGCATGTTTGGATTTTTTTAGCTTACATTTAGTAGTGCAAGGAAATGTTTTTGTAAGTCTGTCTCCAGAGACTCTTTACTGGCCAAAGAACGGTCGTTCCACCAAGCATAAGCAAATCGGTCTTTATGAACCACAAAGTTTTTCTTTCACTAGATGTAGAAAGGAATATACATTAGAACTGGTGAATGGTTGGAAGTTGTTTCTTGTTCAACACTTGAGAGGTGGGAGCCAAGCTGTGCACGCTCTTCGTGATAATTCTTTGACCCTTCACCCCCATTTGAAATAAATGGATAGATCCTTTGTTCCACTATGTTAAATACAACAAATAAGTGCATCACTGTTATAATAAGGCCCTTGGGACTGTACAGTTACCTTGTTGAAGGTACTGTGCCAGTAATTGAAACTGAAGAAAAAGAAAAGACTTGGAACCTCAAATTGTCCTTGTTATAAACATGACATATTAACAGTGCTCTTCTCATCAGTGTCCGTTTCTACTTGTATTTGGCACCGATCACGTTAAAGCATAGCCACCCTGGACTTACACCTGTACTCGCTTTATGTTCATGTAAGGCACTGCTAAACACATTGACTGCTGCACATAATTTCACAGAGGCATTCTCATTTGCCAAGCGTTGTATGCATGTGTACATATTTAATAGGTACCTTTCACATGTCTGTTTGAACATGAGCATTTTCCGGATATGTACGCCCTGAACACTGCCAGCAGCATATTTGTTGTGTTCTTCGATGATGCCATTGTGTTCAATTTACATTGCAATAGCCTTTCATTCCTATGAGTATACTTGTAGTGGCGAAATCCAGTACACCTGTGACTACGAGTATACTTGTAGCCGGCAGTCAACGTGTTAACCTGGCACACAGTGTAAGAGTACACATTACAATTGTCCTGTGCACTTAAGACAGGATGATTTTTGAGGAATCAGCGAAGGAGCACCTGGAAAGGGCACGTAGTTCCTCACAACGTTATGACTTTATCGGTAGCTGTCTTACTGGAGAAATGACTGTGAAGTTTGTTTGAAAGCTGCACCATGCTGTGCTGTGGTTTGAGGATGGATGGCATGCTTGGAAATGACTTGCATTGCCACTTGAAATTTGTAATCTATTGAGGATTTTATGAATGAAATGAACGAATATGCTACTGGGTTCAATTGAAGTGGCTGTGCACAAAAATGGGCGTTTTTCAAGATTTTTCATTTTCAAAATTCTTTATAAGTTCATTACTTTATTTACTGGATATTTACACCCACACAAATGACTGTCTGGTGGCTACTCTAATCTGACAGGTAATATCTATTGACGCCTGTGTATTTCAGCTAGGCCTGCTGCCTTGTAAAGAGAGCCCAGATTGTGTTGCATAATTTATTTTGTTCTTTTGGAGCAGTTCGCTGCTAGCGTCTTTTTCAATGGGGCCAGATTAGCGTGCAGCTGGAGAGCTTTCATCCTTAGTTGTAATCCTTCGGATTGAATGCCAAAAATAGTATTATAGTGTTTCAAAAGGATGGCTTACCTCCGCTATTGACAACTAAAAGAATGTTCTTCAAGTCCCCCCTAGCACGGTCTTTTGTTCATAGTACGGTCTTTTGATACAAGACCCGGTTCCTTTGTCCAATTTCCGGCTCCCCAGCTATGCGTACAAACATCTTGGCACGATGGGATTAATTATATGCCGTTTTGCCCTGTCAGAATTCAGGTGGCCACCCCAATTATTACCATCTGCCAAGGCCCACTAAGCTTGCCTCGTACGTCAGGGAGGAAACTGGTCAGGACCCC
The DNA here is from genome assembly GCF_054643075.1 of Acanthaster planci. Lineage (NCBI taxonomy): Eukaryota > Metazoa > Echinodermata > Asteroidea > Valvatida > Acanthasteridae > Acanthaster > Acanthaster planci. Next base: position 6,955,902 of record NC_141780.1, read on the forward strand.
CGGATACCACTGCCGATGCCAAATGACGAGAAACTGGAGACGTATTTGGTGAGTTCAGTAATGCCACTCTGCTCTTATCTTTTTTTATACTTGGGCTTTGTCACTTTCTTTGGCTTCACCCTTATTTTTCTTACACTTTCTTCGCAACCTCAGAGTTTTTGCCGTTGGAATGTCATATCATGCATACACTTCTTACATTTGCTTTTTGCAGGACTCAACCCAAGACCCTTCTAGAGAGGAGTTGCTGAGGAAGAATATGAACAGGTGGAAGAAGATCCGAAATGCGTGAGTGTGTAAAATTCTTGTGATTTGTTTTTGATAGGTATGATGTGAAAGAGTCTTGTACCTAGAGCTTTTGACCTCTCAGTTGTTCCTCATCGGTTGGTTGCTGAGAAGTTGGAGCACCACATCGCCAAATCATGCCTGTTTAATGTTACCAAAGAAAGTCATCAGCCGGAAACCATTGAACCCGTGCTTGATTTGAACCACCAGAATGCTACTCTGGCTGCCATCACAGGCAATATGTGATGAATACACATAGGAAATATCCAAATTTTTCCTTTTTTCTTTTGATGTTTGTAGGTGGAAGTCCAGTGCACAGTACAACCAGGCTCGTTATAATGAGAGCTATGAAATTCTAAAGGCAATGTACGAAAGACAATAGTGCCTGATTGCAGAGGCAACACCATCACACTAACAAGGACCACGGATGTGAGTTTACCATGTTGTGCATAAAAGACAGTAGTTCATATACCTCTTTGCAGAGGCTCTTTCATTTGACCAGTGAGGACCATTGACATGAGTTTACCGAAAGGTATTTGCGTACATGAAAGGTCAAAGCACCTTCTGGAGTCTACGTCACCAGAACAGCAAAACCATGGGCGTGAGTTTTCTTGAACCACAGAAAAGTGGCTAAGTGTGTCAAACAGCACAGGGACAAACTAAAACATGATAGCATATGAGACGTCCCATCATGTGACCCCTGGCTTGGCGATGACCCAAGGTCAAATGCCAAGTCCCTCTCATGGTGGAGACTCTCCTCTGAGATGTGGGACCAGTTACAGGTTTTGGATTACCCGTTGGATCATTAACAATGTTAGCATCAATCTGTCCGTTCACAAGTACAATAGGAGTTCGGAGGTATGATCTCGCCATCCTTTTTTTATTCTTGTCAACAGAATTCAAAAAAAGCACATGGAGGGAAAGGAAAATGCACACCAACAAAATTGGACAAAAATACCCGATAAGGATGCAAAGTGTTGGCCTCATGTAACTGTCATTTCTAGCTGATGCCTGCTGCATTATTGGGTACCTGAACTGCTTTGTTCACATTTTTGTGAGTTAGATCAAAGAAATTAATTAATCTCATATGTGATCTTCCATTCAATCGGATATTCAGTTTTGTACAATACCTGAATAAATCCCAGTGATAGGAGTGATGTGTCATCGATCATGTACCATTGGGTTATTCGTTATATTCAGTGGTACGACTGTCAACTATGCCTGTTAGACAGATAGCTGGAGTATTGTACACGCTCTTCTCATAGGCAAAGGGGTGCTGTCCTACGACCCTGCACACAAATACCAGTTGCTTCTCGTATACTTGAAAACCACTTATCTCGTTTTTACACAAAGCTGAGAAAGAAACATGGGACTTGTACATTGTATGTAAAGAGGAGTTATTCAGGCTTGTATAAAACAATGTTTCACATTCATGCAATGGGAAGAAAATGTTCATTGGTAACAGATGGAATCTTCTATGCCACTCAGCTCAGCCACATTCAATCTATCACCTCGTGAAATTCTTTTTTAATCATAATGCTCATTATTACATGTCAATATTCATCATATGTGTAATGTTATATGAATTTACACAAAAGCCCAAAGAAAATTAAAATGTGCATACTTATGTGATGTCTACCTCGTAGGCTAGGAGTCGAACTGATGCTCTGTGTAAAGTAGAAGTTTATACCATAATAAGAAAAACTGGAAGGAAAAGGATATTTTGATGCCCTTATTGTCGGCATGTTCATAAGCTGTCTGTAAGTTTACCTTACCTTGGAATGAGCTTTTTTAATGCAGATAAGAAGTTAGTTTTCTTTTTTATTTCATTGATTTTCACCTCTGAACACTTGGTTTCGAAAATAAATATTTGAATGTTTGACAATTGATCAGATCCCCCCCCCGTTTCTTTTACCGTGGTCCCCTTTGAGAGATGCTGATTACTTGTTCCTGGGAAGCTACTACGCGTCATTTTACTTCCTGGTTCATGAAGTAATTGTGGTGCTTCTGTCACAAGCGAACAGAGACTAAAGGGGCCCCCTGAGTCCCGAGTCAAGTTAATATTTATCTCCCTCTCAGGAAAAGTTGTTTTTAAGCAGAGCCGTAAGGGTGTTTAATAATCAGTTCAGTAATTTGGGCTAGAGTGGGAGTGTTTAATTGCACAGGATCTTGAGTTGGGATGTTTCAAGGAGCGTCCTTGAAATTCACGTGGCACCACAGTTCATGATACTTTGAATTTTATTCATTAAATATTCATTGTTCCCGTAGTTCATTGTTCCTGTAGTTTTCCCGTAATTTTTCTATCAACTGCTTTTGTAGCCGTTTAAATGTAAAACATGCAAATAAAGACAGATAGCAAGAGATCACGTCGAGCTTGCATAAGCTTTACAATTTATTTCACAATACTCTGTTATTGGTACATGCAGTTTGCATTACAGATTTCATGGTCATTGGACACTTCCCAAATAAAGTTTCTGGAGTTTTCTTTAGGGGTATTGCTAACCGTTTATACTTCATCATTGACTGAACTGAGTTCACTTCAATACTACACCCTTCACTGTTGAAGGGCAGAGGGTTATTTTGTCAGTAGACTACTTTACATCCATTCATAGTTTCATGCACTGATTCCCGATGACCTGCACTTCCAGTTGATGGTTTAGGTTTGATGAAAGTCCACTGAATCAACGGCTCGGTCTGTACCCGATCGACGATTCATTGGTTGGTGAATGCGTTATTTATTTCTGATTCCGTCGTCAACTTTCGTTGAGTTTTCTTTTTGCTGATTCTGTCATGGCATCTTGCAAGAAGTGAATCGGGTCATTCATGTCAAGTGGTTTAGTTCTCAGAATTGTAATTGATGAATTTTTTTTTCTTGGTTAAGAAATCCAAGGAGTCTTTTAAGAACAAAGGAGCCTGACAATAGTTTTTTCTTATACAGGAATAACTATCAAAAAGTCGCAGTTAAAGCTGATTAAAAGAGTCGTAAGACTTTTCTTATGTATACTGCAAATGGCTGTGGGCCTACATCGAGGAAACGAGCACCATACACGAGTCACTAGTGATACCAAGGCAGACGAGGCCTCACAAAATTACCTTCCATTTTTTCTCTGAACCCTGTGAAACAGGAGATCGCAAAAATGCCCCAAACCACAAGCATTTTCGCAAGTACAAAATCTCCTCATGCAAACAAGTCATTTGCAAATCGTATCACCGTGAAAGACCAAGTCGCTGGACCGCCGTTTACAAATCACCCTTACTTGTTGCACGTCGAATGTTAGCAACACTTGCGTCAATTATTGATATATTGATACACAGTTACAATTTATTAAAGTCTGCTTACGAAGTACAAAAGTTGCACCATTTGAGAGAAGGCATTGCGCTTTTGAAGCTAAAGCATTACACGTCAATTGGGAAAATACAAGTCGCCGTACAAAGGTATAAAAAACTTTTTTTTTATGATTCCAACTTTGACCAAGTTGTATACACATATACAAATGGCCAACGACGATTTCACCTATACTCGAAAACTGTCTATTTCATAGACCATACTGGACAGGTACATCTATTAGTTATTGCACAAAACGTTTTGTTAAGTTTTATGGTTTTTTAATAATGTGATGCAGCATTGAAAAAGGCTTAGAAGTGTAAAAATGACTAATTTAGGTCTACGCTGTGAATACGCCTCTGGGACTAAATATGAACTGGTAGCAGATATGTTATTTTGTGCTGACAAGATTATTAGCGTCTTGGAGCCCACTTACAAACGATGCATTTGAAAATGATGCGTATTTTGCATTGCTAGCAGTACGGCACATCCAGCAAATATTGACCTTTTTTATAAAGGACACATTAAATTGCTATTGTTTACCTTCTTTAGTTACAACAGTTACTTATACGGAAGAGAATTATCAGATTATAGGATCATTTGGATTAAATACTTCTTTACATCTTCAGTGTGGAGCCGCGACTGGAGCCAGCCTCATTATTCAATCCAATTTCGCTAATTGGGTACATCTCGTAGCTATTCAATTTGGCTCCAGTTCTATTGCACAAATACTATTTCCACATCGCAAGCCTATTAAACTGCTGAAGTGGTATAACTGATTTATTTTTTCACGTTCATCATAACAAGCCTTTACTGTACATCTCTGCACTGTTTCGATTCATCCTTCACCCACTATGACATAAATAATACATCGAAATCTACATGTACCTCTTTGGTATTCATCTATATGTGAAATGCATACAGTCTAAAACAAAAGTTCATTTTGATAGAAAAGCAAATTTCTATTAAGTTGAACTTGATTTATGTTTGGAATTGGTTTTTTTTAATTATTATTATTTTTTTGGTTTTTTTTGTCACATCACCTTGCAAAACTTTGCTGAAGCAAACTGCGAAGCTTCTTCGTTTACTGGAAACTCTTTTTTTTCAGTAATCATGTTTTACAGTCCAAAGCTTTTCACTATAATTACAATAATTTGGCACGGGCTCGAAACCCTCATGTAAACAGCAAGTTTTGTACACTCGACAGTCTAATAAGAACGCCGTGCCTCGTTTTTGGTCATTTTGTTTGAAAACTGTCTACTGACTTGTGTAATCGTTGCAGCATACTGCAGTGTGTATTCAAGACGAAGATATAATTGTTCATCTGAATGTTTATTTCAATCAAAATTGTATAATTATTAACTGTTTGTCCATAAAGATATGCACATGTACTTTATTGTATTATTACACTGACTCCTAAAGTTACAGAATAGTTACTACATTGTTGACTTTTATACACTAAATTAGTGACCATTGTTTCTCACAAATCTTGACACAATAGACAAAACAGTGTCATACTCGTTACGAGTTACTACGATTTATGCTGCTGTACGCTAAATTCAAATCGACTTCCACATGACATTGTTTTAGAAAGTACGAAGTTCTAGACGGTAACTTTGGGTTACCTCACTTTTTTAAAAGTTGACGTTTCATACCCATAAACAGTGAATGAAGTGACGCTCTGATCTAGCTAGCGAGTCAGAACCAATAAGATTGCAATAATGCTGTCACAACGCGCTACTTTTATTTCTCAAGCCTGCTCACAACATGTTTGTTACGCTTTTGATCAAACTCAGCGGGGGTGTCACTCCAAATCTCTTAAATCTACAACTGTCCAAACAGAATGTATTGAAAGTACTACTCTCCAAACAAGGAACTCAATTCATACATGTGTACTGTGAATTATGTACAATATTGAACGAGGTTATTGCCTTCAGATACACAATCTTAGTTCTGCCCATTATAGACTCCAACACCGGTACCTCCGACGAAACACCAATATTATTGCTCTGTTACTTTTTTTTTGTATTTGTGTTCTTGGAGAAGTTTACTCAGCACAGATAAATCAAACAAGGCCCATTTTACTGCCAACGATAAGAAATCGCTTGCTATAGTTCAGATCTAATAGTGCATGTACACGAAATTTCTGTGGAGGTTCTCAAATGCTGTTTCGACCCTACAGTTCCACAGGAGTGGGGAGCTGTTATAACATAGAGCAAGGTTAAAAACGAACTCTAACCGCCAAACGGAGTGACGCATCCGGGGGGGGGGGCAAAATGGATTTTCTAAAATGACTTTCCAATTTTTTTTTCATGCACAAAAGAATTCTCATCGACTCCCAGCTCGAAAGGCGGGGTAGTACTGTTTGTGAAATGCTGGCGCTTTCAATTCTTTTTTAAAAAAAGCAACGCGTCTTCGGGGGATTAAGCCCCGACCACGACCCCCTCTTCCGCGGATACGTCACTCCCTTGAGCCCCCTAGATTCACCAATACGGCCGTTTCACAATAGTGCGCCACCAAGAGTTTCCAACGCGTTGGCCAATCAAAATGTGCCAAAGTTGTCGACCCAATGCGCGTTTAGAAAGGGTCGACAAATTTCGAGTGATGTGATTGGCCAACGTGTTGCAAACTCTTGGTGGCGCCCTACTATGAAACGGCCGTATTGGGATTCTCCGCGTCCACTCTTACACGTCCAGTGTTGGGCTCTCAGCGTAGCCGTTGCACATCATCATGCCTTCCACGTCCTCCGTCGAGGCTGATGACGTCGACGGCGCGCCTCTGCAGACCTTCTTGGCCGTGCTGTCCAACTGGTAGAAGTCCGTGCTAAGCCTCGAGCTCCGGCCCGCCGGGGAGGACACAGCGGCCGACGCCGATGACCGCCGCTGCATGAGGGGGCTGTTCGGGGTCGACTGGGTGCCTCTGAGCCCCGACCGTGGCCCGCTGAATCGAAGAAGATCGTGATGCATTAACTGCTTATGTAGAAAGTTCAGAAAGTTTCTCACCTCGTTCTCTGTTAAAAAAAAAGGGAAAAATTGATTTTAACTGGTTCCATAATATATCGAGCCAACTGTGCCGTAAATCCCTGGAGGTTAATTATTATACTTTCTTGATTGTCAACAACAGTCACCCTTTACATTACGAATACGCTTCTATAGTATTAATAAAAGCACTGATGTAACAGGTATTGCTTTTCTTAGAGAGCTTTTTGGTGAATCATCCGAAATACTACACAAATTAACCACTGTTGAGATCTATCCGTGGGCATGCCGCATTTTTCTTGGCGGGGGGGGGGGGTGGGGCGCTTATCAGCAGACAAACCATCAAGCTGAAGGGGTCAACTCCGAGGTATTTTCAAGCAAATTGGTGATGTAGGCCCTTTATTCCTTTTTTTGTGTCCTTCCCGTTCCTTTCTTTTTTCTTTCCTTTTTTTGTATTTCATTTTTTCCCATGCGGTGTGCCCAGTTTGCATCTCCCCACCATTGCGACACCTTCGGATCTGTTTACTTTTCGAAGCTGTTTACCTGAGTCTGATCTACAGTTGTCTTGGAGGCACACTTCCAACGTGTCCATGAGGATCTTGCCGGCTGACCGACGGGACAGATTCTGAGACGAAAATAAGACAACAAACGATGACTGAATTTATAATCCTTGTCCGAAACCCTTCGCTCTTCGTGCTCAATCACAATAGCGATCTGCACTTGTTAGGCTCTAACGTGTACACACAGGTTTCTTGTTCTGACTGGAGAGAGGCATCAAGAAGCTTATAAAACAAATTAGTTTAGAAAAGATAATGTCTGTCATTTATATCGTATCTGACTTTAATTTGTTAAGTCCCAGACTGTGTTTTCTTTTTTAAAACATTAATTTTTGTTCACTTTTTGTCTATTTTTCTGGTGCAGTATGCATTGTTTGATGGGAAGGGGAAACATTGACTGACTAAAACTTGGCACAGTTGATGAGAGGGCTGGAGTCTGTAAAGCAGGTGCACCAAGCAGGGGCTGGCGACTGGGGTGGTGTGGGGGTGCGGTCCCCCAACCCCAATAACTAATTCCTGTCAGCAAATCGAGCTTCCGAGTCGGTGGACAAATGAATCCAAGGATGGTACATAAGCAATACACGTTGGCCCTCGGCATTTCTCATGAAGCATGAAATATAGCGTACCCTGGATTTCCATTTTACACGACACGAGGTTGGCGAACAAGTTACAAGTCGGCAAATTGACTCCGGCACCTCCCCCCCCCCCCCAAAAAAAATGCCTTCGCTATGCCCTTGGCACCAAAGCCACTAAGGGCGTTTCGGTAATTTCATTCACACAACATTTTGGTTTATACCACATAGCTCGGCCAACTGAAATTCTTCTACCGTTTAGCCTCCCTTACAAATCTAGAAGATCGACATGCATCTATTTTGACCCCAAAATGTAACCCGCGGCACCCGACCAGCTGTGCGTACGTCGCACCCCAGGTCCTGATGAATGATGATACCCACGATCCACCTTGAGAGGGCGTACTACATCGCGACAGAGGTACATGTAGATGTCTCTACTGAGCTGAAGATGGCGGCGGTTGCACATGCCCGGCATGTAAATGTATGCAAGTGTTGTTGCATAGAAAATCGGCCAGAAGAGGAAGATCTGCTGCGTATGCAGGTAGGCATTATATGTCTGCTTCTGCTTAAGTAAAATCAACGTGCATATTTATACTATTATCACACTCACAGTTTGATTAAAGGCCAGTAGTCTGAAGTGTAGGGTCTTAAGTGCAGTACAACTTCATGAACTTGTACAAGGACATACATGTACGTGGGGCAGTAGGGAGTCCAGCGAAACGGCACCTCTGAAGTCTGTATCTGGATGCGTGTAAAAGTGTTTGTTTTCACTCAACGATTTCTGCCCTTTTTGTGCATCAAGTTCTATATTTTGAAAAGCAGTTGTGCTGTAAAAGGACCGAAATTTGTGTTTGTACCATTTATTATCTGATTACATGTATGTCTGTTTGTGTCAAGTTTTGGGTGTAGGCCTAGGCTAAATTACCGGTATCATGAAAAAATGTAAGATCAGAGCCTCTTATAGTTACACTGTGCCAAAAAACTGTGGGCGGCCATCTTTGTTTGTTGTCATGTGACATAGTCTCGTCTAAGCCTAATGTCTCGCGAAACTCGACCAGGTTTGGAATGATGATGTCATCATCTTGTAGAGCTTAAAATACTCTTTCATTTGATGTACATGTATGACTCAAGGCATTTGATTAAAGCACCATCAAGCCTTGTTTTGGTTTGTGAAGACTACAAAAAGGTAATAAAAAATGTGCATTTTTCTGTTGAAAATTCCACAAAACATGTATAAGTAGTTGGTGAAACATATATAAAACAGTGTTTATTTGGAAGCTTAGAATTTCAGGAAGAAAAGGAAATATTTTTGGTAAAAAATCGATGTGGAACTGGTGCCGAACAGCCCTTTTGTATTTGGTGTATGCATGTGGATCAGATTGATGGATGGTGCACGGGGAGCAAGATGCAAATACATGTAACAAGTGCATAAACCACACATGTTGTTTCAATCAAATGTTATCAAAAGACCCTAACACCACACACAGACTTAAAATGACACCTGACAGACTTGGTCCCCTAGTTTTGTAACTATTTATTGATGAATAAAAAAAATCACATCAAAACTATGCTTCTGTGATCTTTCACACATCACTAAAAATTTCAAGCCCAACTCAACTGTCCTGTTACTGTATCCATGTACATGTATCCTGTGTTATTATTGATAAAGTTTTCCGTAAAAAAAAGGTATTTTTACTTTACACTTCCTCTGTGACTTAACTACAGATCTTTGTCCAACTCTGGCATGTCTGGAAGTGGAACAGATGAGGATCAAGATTCCATGTGGTTCAAATACGTTGATGAAAATTAAACTTGTGTCCATCCCCAAAAAGTGACAGACTAATTTCACCTAATTTTAACCAAAAAAAATCCCATAACTCCACTATACTTAAAGCTATTGAGCTAAATTTATACCATTCAAGCTCTTTTGAAATTCTCCTTCCAATAAAACTAAATTTGTGGGGGTCAAACAAAAGATCTGAAAATGCCGGACTCCCTACGATTTTAACTTCCATAAACACAGTTTAGACTATTTTGATTATCCCAACTTACTCTGCCATCATAATACATTACTTTGTATAAGAAAATATCATATGTACATCCTTTCTTGGTTAGGTTAGATGTCTGCTGGGGAGGTTTATTCCCCTTATGTATCTCACTGTATATCTCATTAGAATGGTGAAATTCACAATAATTTGCCCATCCACGCCACAGAAAATTGCCAGCTTGCACTCACTCTATCGTTGTCAGCAGCATGACAACTTGACCAATCGGAACACAGCTCCTATCTTGTTCTTGTTTGTTTTCCTGTCACCTGCAAGATAATTGGGCCAATCATAGCGCGGCTTTCATTTGCGGATGACAGAAAAAGAACAATGCTGAAAGTAGTGGGGGAAAGAATCAATGTCGTAACGAATGGCGGTGTCGGCATAACAGCATAGAGATGAAAACGTCTCAGTCGGGAACAATTGGGGAACAGTGCTGAAATAGCAATCTGTTTGGGTGAGTGAAGCTCTATGAGAAATATGGGCCTCATAGCAAGCTTTTTCAGGAACATGTAGTCTCCACTTTCTTCAATTTTTTTGTGTAAGTTCAGGGGATGTAGACTTAAATCTGTGTGCTTGCCCTGCGCTACATGTATCTGTGGTTTAATTCTCCTCAGATGGAATGACCAAATTTGGCCTCATATCTCGTGTGTGTATCACCTCCACAGGATGTCCTGCCTGACCAGTATCTCCACAAGGTCTGCTCCTTTCAGGAGGATACAGTGCCAGGTGGATGGTCAGCTGAACTCCGACTGGCCGAATCTACTGAGAGAGGGGCTCAATTGTGGCTGGCCAGATACCAGGACAAGTCCATGACCGTCATGCGTGTGCACAGAACCTTTGGCTACGATGTGACAACACCACGTATAAATCTTTTCAAGGTTTGTGGGTGTTAAATCTTTTCAAGGTTTGTGGGTGTTAAATCTTTTCAAGGTTTTTGGGTGTCATTTTGTTTGGTTCTTTTAGCACATGGTAATTCCATGGATATTCAATAAAATTCTGTTAACCTGTCTTGTTCTGAAGTCCACACAAAGACAGCAAGTTGGCACACACTGGTTTCTAGTTATATGGCCTCAGGTGGCATGTGGCCTAGTGGTTAGGGTTTGTAGCTTCTGATCATAGGGTCAGGGGTTCAAATCCAGTTGGTAGCAGCATGTTGTGACCTTGGGCAAGTCACTTTACCCCCATGTGCCTCTCTCCGCCCAGGAGTAAATGGGTACCTGTGAGGGCAGATGTGGTTATGTTTAGCCGTTTGTGCCGGATATGGCAGCATCAGGCTAGTATACTCCCTAGGGAGCTGAGATGGTTTCAGGAATGTCTAGATTATGTGATCCCAATGTGCAGGGATAATGATTATAGGGGTGTATGTAGCAGGTGAGCGCCTGGTAGCAGGTGAGCGCCTGGTATTAGGCGGATGTGTACGTTTTATAAGTGTCTATTATTATATGTCTTATTATCACTCAGAATTTTCATAAAACTGTGTCCAGTGCCGATTCGCCAGTGGCATTCACGATTCTGCCCAGCCTTTCTGTTTGCCACTGCTGACCTGAGCCAATTTCAGCGACTGAATATTCAAACATTTGCAGACGTTCCACTTGATCAATATGAGTCCAAATTCCTGTCTGAAGGAGAAGAAAATTATGCATGTTTGTGTAATGTCTGCCCCATTGAATTTCAGGACAGCAGTCCATCCCCTAGTTATTAGAAGGAGGCTGGGAGTCTAACTCATGTTTGGTCCATATTGGTGATTTATTCCCTTTACCTTAACAAGATCACTCACCGCAAAAAGTGGAGGAAGAAAAATCTTGAAGGAGAAGTAATGTTTGGACTTACTATTGGGCATGTGCATCTTCTGCCTTTAAAGTCACTGGTAACGCGTTCAAATATGCTTTCAGAATGCAATTTTGAAACCAAATAATGGAATTACATGTATTTCCCTTTCAGTTTCATTCATTTTCACATCCAAGTCATTTCAAAAAAATATTTGAATACTCCATAATTGATTAAACATTTACATATTCTACTAATTTGCACAGCTCTTCTGTCTGCACAGATCCCAGCCCACACAATGTAGACCCCATCACAAAACCGTTTTATTTTCGAATGCTCTGAGTGCACTGGACTATTTTTTGGAACCATTACAGAAATCCTACCGATGCCACCATAATACGAGAAGCAGGGTAAAGAAGCTGAGCTTGAAAGGCACAGACTGTGTCAGCTGCATGACAATTACTGTGAAGAGAGTCGGAAAACTAACCAGAAAAAGCAGGTGAGACCAAACACGGATGTTTGAATAGACCATTGGTTGTTTGTATGATGACACTGAGTTGTGTACTCTTGTCTTTGCTGTCAATTTATAAGGAATATATTCCGTTCAGAAAGTTGGAGTAAATCTTTAACCATGGTCAACAATTCATCATGTATAAGTGGTAATTCGGTGTGTTAGCATTTACTTGTAAAATGCAGCCACTTACCACAGCTGTTGAAATGAACATTTTCGTGATTAAGTAAGGTGTACAGCCTCAGACTTCAGCTACCGGCCACTGCCAGACCTAACAGAGACATTGCTCAATAACATTAGCTCCCATACGGGCATTTCAAAGTACAGAGCACCACCAAGAGGCTGTCAAGGAAGCCATATTTTCAAGTTCACTGTCGACTGAAACCATGGCATTTATTTAGAGGTATTTATCAGGTTTTTTTGAGTTTGGAGGTAAAGGAACAGCATTTTGCCATCTCACAAAAAGCTATCACTACCTTTATAAATGAAAACTGATACTGAATCTTCTTTCTGCCCAATCAACCAAATATCCAAAACAATTGGAGCCTCTTGCGAGCAGCCGGCAAATAAAATTTGTCAAGTGTTTCCCACAGTGCACTGCAAAATATGGTCTCTCTGTGTCAACCTCATGGTGGTGCACTGAATTGCAAATTGCCCTTAAGTATCGTCTGATTGTTGGCACTTCGTTTTTATGGGACAAGGTCTCACAGATTTGTCCACACATTTGTTTTCATACATACATGTACATACAGTTGCTTTTGTTAAGGTTAAAACTTCTGTGTCAAAACTCCACCTATATGCGTTCCAAATAGACCCCTTTCTGCTGGGTAAAAGTTCCTCTAACTTGGCAAGGAACCATGTAAAACAAGTGAAGTGCAGTCCCTCCATTGTCAGCTGGCAGCTGTGAATGATACTTCTGTTTTTCTGCTCCAAGGTCAACAGACCCCCATCTGCCAGACTACCCCATGAGAGTGTGTCTGCGCTACAGCCACAACCACCCCATCAGGGCCAGCTCTGCCCTCCGGTTCAGAGACGTCAGGCCGAGCGTGGAGGAGAAGTTCCGAGGCTTGTTCCGGCTGGGATATGGCCCCGTCGCAGCCCTGGGCCTCCACAAGATGGATCTCCAGCTGGAGCACGGCTCCAACTTCATGCACATTTGTGGTGATCGAGCCCAGGTACCGGATGAACAGTGGTGTCGTAGGTAAGCAAATTTGATTGATGTTGCACGTATGGGCCATCCTAACACTATCAATTTCTGGATCAGGTATTACTCTGAGCTTACACTGTACCTCCTCCTTAAAGTTCAAACTTTGCTGCGATGACGTGATACCCCTTCTTTTCTTCACTTGCACTGTTCTCATGTGCAAATCAAAATTTAGATTGGGGTTTTCCTGTTATGCAGTTATCCTTAAAAGTAACCCTCTCTGACTCTCTGACATCCACAAGAAGGTTTTGGAGAATTTACTGGATTTATGAATGTAGAGACCAATGTGTTGTAAATTTGCAAATGCATGACGCATGAAACTGCTTGAAAATTAAAGAATGTAAACTTTTGAAGTGTGTTCTTTGCAGTGGTGATTTGTGTCTGCAATTTCGTTTCCAGGCTGCATCGGAAGCTGTTAGTGGCAAATAATGAAAAGGGTGGACAAGATGTCTTGGGAGATTTGCAGACAAGGATGACAACAGAAAACGCAAGTGGCGACATGGTGATGGATGTATGCACAACTGTAGACGGTCAGGTTGTTGTGGCAATCTGCTCAAAGTTGATGAAACGGGTCCTCAGTAGTGTGCCACAGAGTCACGAATTGATCACCGTTGATCATTGTGGTGCTGCAAACTGCGACAGTCTGGGGGCATACCTCCTTTTGATGCACTCTTGCATTGGTGGATTGCCTGTCGGTTGTATAATCACAACGTCTGAGACAACCCCTACGGTCACAGCAGCACTCCAGCTGTACAAGTCCTTAGTGCCAACCACTGCTTTCCGTGGTGGGGCTGGGCCAAAGGTTTTCATGACTGATGAGTGCCCCGCTCTCCAGAGTGCCCTCAGAGAAATTTTTCCCGACTCCAGCCAGCTTCTGAGTGTCTTCCACATCTTGCAGGCTGCTTGGAGGTGGTTATGGAACAGTAAGAAGAAGATTGAGAAACAAGACAGACCAGAGTTGTTCGGCATCCTAAAATCCTTACTATATTGCCAATCTTTGGGGGAGATGGATGTCCTGTACCAGAGAGCAGCACAAAATGCTGTAGTGATGAAGTACAAGCAGTTTTCTCAATATCTCTTAGGATGGTACAGTAGGTCCAAGTCTTGGGCAGTGTGTTGCAGACAAGATCTGCAGCTTCAAGGTAGCTTCACAAGTGATTATGGTGAGAGAGCAACAAGGGTGCTCAAGGAGCAGATCTTGAACCGACTGAAGGTACACAATGTTGTCCAGCTAGTCGACTTCGTCTTGGACAGAATGGAGAAGTACCACACACAAGGGATCCTAGATGTGGTCAGTGGCTGCTTCGACAGTGTCAAATATTCCAGATACCTGCCACAGGAAGCGGAGGGAGAGCTGATCATCAGGCAAACTTCAGAGTGTACTTTCACAGTCGCAAGTCTCGCAAAGCCTGACGCCGAGTACACTGTCAACACCTTACTTGGTCACTGCACCTGCCCAACGCCAGCTGCCGGGGGAGCCCTGTGCAAGCACCAGAACGCAGTTGCGCTGAAGTATAACCTTCAGTGTTGTAGCTTCATCCCGATCAGCAACACCAGGGACAAAGCCAGGTTCTACTATGTAGCCACTGGCAACAGCAGCTTACCCGAGTGGCTGCAGCCTCTCGTCCATCAGACTGATGTCACTGTTTGTGTGTCAACCAATTCTCCAGTTCCAAACACTGAACAAGAAGGTTGCCATAACCAAGCTCCTCCACCTGAGTCCTGCCCTGAACCGACGGATGTAGACGCAACTAAGAATGATGTACATGTACCCATACCTCCGGAGGTTCACATTGCTGAAGTCCAGACCCTTGTTGAGTGTCTCCAAGAGGACTTTGTCTCGGTTTTGCGGAATAAGATGACGAGGCGCCCAGATGTGTACATCCCAGCAGTGAAGAGGTTCCTCAGCAGTGTCAAGAAGCTGAAGACAGATTCCCAGGTCCTGTCTGGTCTCCTCTTCTACGGAGGCGGCACTGGGCTCGGAAGCAGAATTTGGCTGTCAGGGCGTAAACGGATTGATGAAAACCCGTCAAATCATGTCACCCCTCAGAAGAAAACAAGATTGGGGGAAAACAGTTGCCCTTAGAGAGGAGCTCCTGCTGGAGAACTGAGGGGACCTGAACAAGACCATTTCATGTAGTTCAGTAACAGCGGTCTGTTTTTGCTCATCTGACGTCAGTCATCTTCCCTGAAAATACACAGCAATTGTAATCCATACGCATATACAAATTGTTTTCATTTTGAAAGATCACAAAATTCATCAGGGATAAAATAACGGACGATCTTCAAGTCTTTCAAAATGCACTCTCAGGAAGTATTTCAAAGTACTCAGGATGGCAGAAGCCAGTAATTCCTTTTCACCAACGGATGTGATGTCAACTGTTTTGTACTGAAGAATTACTTGAAAACTAAGTTTCGTATTGTAACGAGTAACGGGTAAATCAGGCCTATCTTGAAGCCAAACGTAAATGTGGTGCAAGGTTCAGCCATTTACATTATTCAATCGGTAATACATATTCTGTGTGCTACTACCAAAGGAGCCTCTGTTGCTAGAGATCTCTTGGTCGAGGTCGGAGCCCATAGAGACAGATGACTTGTGATAGTCTTTTGATGGACTTGAATGGATCTATGACAGACTTGATCACTGCCCTAGTCAAAAATACTAGATTTTGCGTCGGGGATGTTAATCTTAATCAAGGTTTTCCCTTTATGTTGACGCATTCTCGGTGTAATCGGAGAGTTGTGAACAAATCACCAGTTTGCTCGGGTGGGATTCAAACCCATGAATTTCAGCTTATTGATGCAGGTGTCTCAACCACTTGACAAACAAGCTAGCTTGGATCGAGTGGTTGGAGCTGGTTCCGCAAACAGTCAGAGATGTTAATGTAGCTTTTTTCGTCGGTATGTTAAACTTCATACCAGCTCCTCTCCTTAATTACGCCGGCATATATAAGGGTATCTTCTGAGAGTTACGAAAAAAGAAAGCTTATGATTTTTTTTTCTCGCGACTGTCGGACCACATTGAGACTACGACGTGGATATACAATACGTCCGTCTAAGGGCAAAACCTGATACAAAATCCTTAGTCTTGCATGTGTCTCTGCTTGTTACAAAGAGGATGTAGGTGAATACTTATACACGGTATCTTGTTCAAAAGACTGGAAAATTATTCTGGTGCTGTTGCTGACACATTTTATTGTCAGTTTTTGGCACCAGGGTTACTTTCAACTTGACAACAGCAAATCATGAGGATGTTAAAGAAAGTATACATGTCCTTTCACTTTGTTATCTTAGCCTGTCGTAGCCAGTGTGCAGAAATTTGAACAGACTACATGTATTATGGAACATCCTGCTTCAAAACTGTTAGTGCTGTTTGTTCGTGGTATGAGTTAAAAGAAATGAAATCAGCAGTGATCTTGCGGGCCGTAGCAGACACAAAAAATCATGACATGGAAGATGTGGTGCACATTTGTACATTATATTGAACGCCCTGTGATTGACGCTTTACGATCACCAAACGTGCAGATTTCTTTTTAACCCACATCGCATCGCATTTCGCTGCACTGGCATTTGTAGGATTGTGGAAACATTTCAACTGACTTATGTTTCCCCAGGCTTGTCAACTATTAAACTTTTCTGAAGTGAAAACGTTTTGATTCCCTGCGAATTAGAAACTATTAGAAAGATAGATCAATAGTATATACACTTCCTAACTGAACAAAATACCTCACATAATTAGATTTTTTGATGGCCTTGTGTGCTTTATGGAAAAGAACAGAGATGGAACCGAATGGGGCAATTTGGAAGCACAAAGTGGGCAATAGTACAGAATAATAATTTCTCAATTCCGTACTGAAAAGAATAATATGAATGTGCACAGTCGGAAATATTTTAGAATTGTACAGTAATCGTCATTCCATGTGTTCTCTGCCCGGGCTTTTGGTTGCAGATATCATGATGATTAATAAAAAATCAGTGATTTACTGATTTATTGTATGGTGCCATCTTGCTTGTAAAATTACAGTAAAAGAAGATGCTGTTGACTCAACCTGCTGCAAATGTAGTTAAAATGAAAATAGTACATTTCGGCGTCCAAAACTGCTGCAATTAAGCTTGACGTTCCAAAATATGTATGGTAGGCCCCTATGCTATTACGCTCAGCCCACTGAGCTCGGCACGAAGGACAGCGCAGTGACGATCTGAACGTGTCCTGTACGCCATACCCCGTGCGGAAAACGACCCTCAAACCCAACCTAGAGTCAACGGGGACACGGCATCGATCTGCCTGCTGGCGCACCAGTGGACTGTGCTTGGTCAGAGGCCCAGGGGTTGCCAATACAAACAAAATACGTTGATTTACAGCACTTAACTATGGATTTTCAACGATGTCACTGTCCACAATAAAAACAAACCCAGAAACACACACTAGAGGTGAGATTTCGGGACTTGAGGCTTAAAAAGATGTTTTTAGACCGGTCAATACAACTTAACAGAGTCGTTTGAAATCAGGAATACAAAAATCATACATTTTTGGTCTTTCCCTACCAAATGTTTAACATTTCGGAACTTTATTGGGATTGAATGAGTTAAGGTTATTCTACATGTAATCCGTTATATAAAATTGAAATGAATACTACAAACCCACAACAATTTCGTAGTGAGAGCCATAATTTTTTTCCCCAAATGTTGAACATCTTACGTTTATCGGGTTTGAATGAGTCGGGCTTATTTCTAAATTTTGTTGTAATAAATTTGAAGTGAATACCAGTAAGATTCGCAAATATTGCCGAGTAGAATCCAATGCAGAGACATCTCATTTTTTGTTGCCATTGTTACCCAAAATGTTGAGCGTCTCGGAACCCCATTTTTAGCAATTACCTGCATTATTTCAGAGCCCTTGTTCAGACTATCTTGGCGTATTAGGCCACTTCTCCATCACTTCGAGCTCTCTGATTCCTCATTTTTGTTCCTCTTGCATCATCACTGTAACGAATTTTTTTTGTTCCTCTGAACAGACCATAAAAGGCATTTTTTATACGTCAAATGCTTCTGTCTGGAAAAACTGATAATCCCAAATTGGAGTTGAACCTTTGGCGATCGTAATCGTGAACCCAATCACCGGTGATCTGTGTCATAATCCCGTCTGGCCAGGCGGGCAAGAGGTGCAATTAACTCGATGAGAATTTCACACGTAAATGGCTCTCCTTCAGCCCCTCTGCTCTAAGGTCGATTCGACTGTAATTAATGCAATTTTAGATGCATTTCCCCTCTTCTCGTATTGCTGTTTTGTCGAGAATGGCTATATTTGGATAGTCTACTGCACGTCGGGTCCACTACGGATGATTTGAGTCGGCTGGCGTTCACCGACAACTCCGAGAGAAATGTCGTATACTTGAGAAAATATCGCCATCAGTGCTTTGTAAATATTTATGCGGGATATAAATATTGACACAGTTTGGCGAATACCGATGAAAACAGTTCATCTCACAGCACATCCGTTATGGCGTGAAGTGATGAAGATTATTCAACGATAAAAAGCGCCAACGTAAGACAATGAAATAATAATTGTATAAGGGGCGACGTATCGACAGTCCACATGCATATACCCTGCAGCAAATACTAAAATTTATTGTGTTGGGGAAAATGTCCAGTAATTTTTGTCGGGGACGGAGATATTTACAGTGATGACATCTTGCTGGAGAATATGCTTTTGAATTTTAATTGAAATAATTTCAAGCAATGGACGAATTCCAAGATAGCTTTGTACAGCATTGTGTATTAATTATTTGCAAGCTGATGGTTTCCCGAAATGATATTTCCTTTACAGTGCAGATAAAAGGAAAATGTAGTCATCCACAAAGATATGAAATTAGGTCTGGTTTCATGCAAAAAGTGAGGAAAATGTAGTTGGCTGGGATCATTCAGCTGCCATATACAGACGATAAATTTCTATGAAAATTGTATCCTCAATCGAATTAAAATAGAGCCTAGTTGTAGCCTCGATGACGTGAGCACATCGATAAAGTGTAATGTGGCCAATTGCGCAAAAGTTCTACAAAATACCCGACAATATGTGAACAATCGGAACCCTGAACAGCCTGCACCTCGAATGTGTGTAGAGGGTTGATGACATTGAATCTCGTCAGTGTCTGACTTTGAAAATGAAAACCGAGTGGTATAAAAAGATAAGTCATTGTATAGTTTCACCCCTTCAGAACGGATTTCCTGGTTTGCCTTCTTGTCGTTATATCGCCCGCGCCTTGCAAAATTACCGCCCACCCCTGAAAAGGCTTCTGGTGTTGTCGCATCAAAGAATTAAACAAACAAGCCTTGCACTCTACAATACAGACAATTATCCAATTGAAATATGACTCATTCTCTAATTTCCCATGAGTTTGTATGCTCGGCAGTTTCTAGATATCGGCTTGATTGTGTTTGGTCATTTATTCCGCTTGGATGATCCTCGATTTTGCGGCGTTTGTCGCTTTTTTCCTCAGTAATTCTTGTTTGCCACCACACAATTTTTTCTATTCCTTATAAAGTTAGCCGATTTGGACTGATTTTGTGGTGGATTACAGAGCCGTTGGCGAAGTTGGTTGTGAAAGCTTTCGACCCAGCACTTATCTCATTAGACGGTGGGTGGCATACCCCTCTGTCATTGTTTGGGTCTGTCTGGCATGTTAGTCGTCTGTACTGTCAGGCTGTTTGGTTCCCTATAGCTCACTGTATATATAGCAATCTGGCTGTCTGTCAGTCCCGAGGGGCAGCCAGCACCCTGGTGGTCTTCAAATCCGTCAGTACAGTGTTCAATTACTGGGAAAAAAGCCTTAACAAGACAAAAATTAGTTGCTGTTTAACTTTTTAGGACGGCCATGGAGGAGGGAAACTAGGCTTAATACATGCCTTGTGTTTGCACCTGAATTTTCTCATTGATATTATTTTAATTGATATTTAATTTATGTATCTCGCGCTGTGTAACAATTTAGATATTAAATTTGTCGTAAACCCATTTCTTTATATTGACTAACGATAGATTAACCTACAAAGTCAGCCTTTCATGAAGAATTGACTTGCTCACATGAGAAAGTTTTTGAGGGCAGATAATTTTCAAATGTCAATTCCCATCGTGAAAATGCCTTTCACTGTGTGCAGCACTACAATGCAGACCTAAACAAGTTCAATTCAGATAAACGACTGACGTCTCCTTTGTGCTTTGTTACTTCACGAACCTGTTTTCACAGACAACTCTCCTCGGGAAAAGATTCTATCCTCTATATGTTGTTTCACGTGATCAATTATTTGCCAATGGCTGGAGGAGAGACTACTAAGAAAAACATAGGCAGCCTCTTTCCTGTTCAAAATGACGGCCGAAACGCTGGGTTTGCGAGATGCCTTGACGGCATATTTACCGAGCATTTAGCGCGGATCCTCATGCGGGGAGCTGTTCATTTTTCTTCTCTCCCTTTTTTTTCCAGATAAGAAGATTTCTGGATAGAACCCTCGGGCTGAGATGAGCGCCATAACGAGCAATCAATTAGCAGGGCAGCCCTGTGAAGCTGTATGGGCGTGTCTCTTGGCGTTGGCTAAGGCCGAAATCCACACAAGAACAATACAAGTAGAGAGCCTGGTAAACGAACAGCACTTGGTATTGCGAATCCTGTTCTTCTAATATGTTTTTATATTACAAAAGTGATTTCCTGACAATATTAAAGATTTTTTTTTAGCTTTTAAGCTTTTTTCCGAAAATGTCGTTCAACGATTTTACGACTAAATATTTAAAAGCCAGAGAAAGCAATGTGTGACTTTTTACACTCAAAATAAATAAATAAATAAATAGAAATTGCAGCAACTGGATTAGAATGATTTCTGTGCCGCCCTTCTGATGTTGTTGCTCATGCGTTTATTTACGAGTATTTTTTTAAGTATTCAAATTAAAGTTTACCAAAGAAGCAGGGCTTATTAGAACTACGTTGGCGTTTTGGCTATGGTTTCAATCATGTATAACTTGTCCTACATTGTTCAAGACGGTTAAGTGTTCCAAAGGTGTATGCACTGGTCACTATTTTAAATCGCCTTCTGAGGCTTTCGATGTTTTTTTTTGGGGGGGGCGTGGTGTTTTGTTTTTGTATATACTCACTCTTTATACTCACTCTCACTCCTGTCTACGTGTACATGTACGTTTGAAGTGATTCTCAGAAACACAGAGAAACAGTTGATGTGATGCTTTCTTGCATTTTACTCTTATAAATTCTCCAACTCTATTATTAACTTAGCCAGGAGCCATTCTCTGACACCCCAAGAATCCGTCTCGCAATCGAGCCGTGTGAGATGGCCTAATTTCTCCACCGTTGGAAGCCCAAACAGCCCCGGGTAAAAGCCACACCGAGCCCCGCTGATGAAATTAATATCGCCGGAACAGTCCCTCGCTTCGCCATCTTTGCTTTGGGGCATCGCCGAAGAGATCCCGGATTGAAATTGTACGCCACGCTTGAAGTGAAAATTAGCCTGGACCCCCGCGTCTCGAGCGATTCCATCACCATGTCTATTCTGCGGGACGGGCAGAATCAGGCTAGGGATTTGCCAGTGGATCCCGCTGGATTATGTTTTGATATTGTAAATTAATTTCGCGCTCTTGGCCTATTGAGTGGAGGGTGATGTGTAAAGGTATGCAGCGCGCAGCGTGTTAGCCGATGACGGCCAATAAGGTTGACCTATAAAAAAGAGAAAACATTGATCTCTATCACTGTCGTGGTGTATGGTTATCTATGAGTCATTTTATGAACATGGCCGAATTTCTTAATATTTCCTCTCGAAAGTCTGAAACATCACAATATCATTAGCGAAACGCGTTTTAAACATACTGCTATGTCAAAACGTGTCCCAACAGTGCCCTGCTTATTTTACTCCACCAAATTGTCAGTTTCGTAATTTCCCCCCAGTTTTATTTAACTTATATTTACAGAAACTAAGACCACTGATAAAGGTAGCCCAGTGCCCGTGTGTAGCGTAATCCAACATCCATTCATCGTTGTCGATGTAATCGTTCGTGTCCTTCCAAGAATGACATTTTAATTGAGATACATATTAAACCAATAACTGCTGTGTTCATGAAGTTCTGAAAAAAAAAATTCAGAGAACTGACCAGGCTACGGAGTTTGCGCAGTAGCGTGATGACCTCTCCTACCGTGGACTCGATGACCGACAAGCGCACTCGCTCCGTCTCCAGAGACTGGATCTCCGTCTTGTACTGTTCGTTCTCTTGCAGTTTGGTGTTCAACTCGTGCAATAAATCGGCTCGGATCTGCAAAATCAATACAGAAGGCAATGCCAAACAATTCCAACTTTTCGGTCTGCTTGATAGTTTGTATTTTTAGAGATAATTATTTGATAGAGTAAACGCCGAAAAACGTTATTCATGCCAGATAAAAAATACATTAAGGAGACCGGATGTCACGATCTGCTGTAATATAAATTTAACTGGACATAATTGAAGCTAGGATATGCAAGGGCAAATTGGTAGGCGATGTTTTATTTTCATTGCTCTTTCGTAAAATGGGAAGCCCTTGCAACCCCTCCCCTTTTCCGAAAAACGGTTTTCTGACAATGAAATTGCTCGAGATTTTCCTTAGCCGTGACCTAAACGTTTAGAGTATGTTACTTGGTTTATCGAGAACATGTCTTAATTGGTCACTTTGTTCTTTACTAGGAAGTGAATGAAATGTTCCAATCCGCCTTTCTATTAATCATTACATCACTCAGACGAAAGTTTTACTGACTCTGGTCGAATCCTAGTTTTGGTTGAGGCCTGTGAGCCCAATTTTTGTAAGGGTGTTGAATATAGTTAATCCCACTACATACTGCCTATTGCAGGTAATGTAAGTGAGCCCTGTGTGGCATGCATACAACTTTCTTCCCTTTTTACCTCAAACACGAGATAGTCGTTCCACCTTCCCGCTTCGGCCCCTTTAATATGACTGCCCTACCCCCTCAGTTAGGCTAAGTCCTGTCATTCATATCTAAAAAAACCTTCCAGATCTAACGGGGAAATTATCTCAGGAAGATCAGGCTGGCGCGCAATCCAATAACCCAGTTAGCGCAGTCACACTTGGAGCAATGTGCATGGCGCGGCCCGAGTGCAAGGCCCCCTAAACGGGCGGTGATGTTTGAATGAATTCACGATCCAGTCTGTTCCCGCCGGTACCCGTTACGTACGGCTGAACGACAGTATGCTTTATTTAGACTAAACGATGGCTGTAAGCAGGTATATCTGGGTAGGAAACTCCTCAGTCGCCCCAGTTTCTTTTATTTATTGCACGGATGGCTGTGTCAACTGTTTTTTTTTTAACCACAATACCGCCTTGAGCACAAGAACCCCTCATCACATGAAAAGAGCCATGTTGGTCGGGAGTGTTCATTTTGTTGGTAGCGTGTGCATTTCACAGTCATTCGTAAACCAGCGAAGTGAAGTTCCTACCTATAGAACCTCCGTTGTTGGGAAAACTGCGCCCTCTCTTGGTCCAGGTTTGGACCCATAAAGTCTCAGATAAATCTGAAGCCAAATGTCAAAATATTACTGTCTTTCAAACTACAAAGTAATATGGGGATACGAAGTTGCTAACCTTTTTTCTGAATTTCCCATTATTATTTCTAAAGAAAGAAAGTCCAATAATCGATGAAATCCTGGATGACAGGGTGAAAATCCACACCTAATTTAATCAAATAGATCGGACTGTCAATTTGATTCATCATTGGTGATTGAATGGAGTTTCAATACTTTTGGAAATAACACGAGAGATGGATTCGATTGCAGAGCTAGTGCCAGCTAGGCTAGTATACCACAAGGAACAATTCTGCCTTGGTCTGCTTCTAGCGGCCACGCTACGGTACATCGATCCCGTCTGTTGCCGGTCGGTCAGTTTTTCCCAGTTTCGGTTTTTTTTAATTTGATAAAACGCAGAATACCAAAGACATTAC
This sequence comes from Acanthaster planci, assembly GCF_054643075.1. Lineage (NCBI taxonomy): Eukaryota > Metazoa > Echinodermata > Asteroidea > Valvatida > Acanthasteridae > Acanthaster > Acanthaster planci. Next base: position 6,980,120 of record NC_141780.1, read on the forward strand.
AACAGAATAAAGTCATGCATGCGCCGCCATGCATGTTACGAACCAAAAACGGTGATTGCTGGAAAAAACTGTCCTTGAATTGCCAACCGGAAATTCGTGTAAAATTACCTCAGTTTTTGGTTGACTCTGGTAAAATATTATGATGAATGTCTGGGAAGAAGTTGAACAAATGTAGGAAGCTAAAGCCGTCTTTGGCACCCATATACGTAAAGTTGCAACATTTTAACATTTATAGGACAATTCTGCACGAATAATCAGTACAGTATACAAGGAAAGTGTTGCATTGCAAAACGAAACGGATTGCAAAATTTTTGAGCAAAATCGGAAGCCACATGAAAACACAATCAGAACAGAAACTGGATTGGTAGGCCAAAATGGATATTGTGAAAGTAGGTGACAAAAGCACTCAGTTACAATGTTAACATTATTTCCAAATCTGCTATTGCTCTACTTATGTCTTCTTAGCCTAAGTTACACAATGTTACCCAAACTAGGCGAAAACTCTTGCTTAATTAAAGGGCAATCGAAGCCCAAGCAACCTACATGATTGAAACTAAAATTAGTAATATAGCGATAGTATAAATTATTAGTCAATGTACTAGCAATTTTAATAAATCTTCGGGAAATTTGAATGAACGGTAGCGAGAAATGCACGTAAAGTGTGGAAAATGTAATTCATTGTAATTTTGTCCCTTTGATATCTCTAATCAAACACATAAAGCTACTTCCTTCGGTAATTGACTGCCGCTCGAACCGAGGTCTACCGGCTTAAGAGGCTAATTGGCTCCCTGCAAGTCAAGTGGAAACTAAGCCGGCGAATTGGCCTGGCGAGTAACCGTGTTTGGCCGCGCCGAGAACCATGGCCGATGACCACCCCTTTTCGTCACTTTCCCGATTCGGTGCCAGCACAGGGATACCATCGATTGAAATAATATGAAGGAAAGTACGAACATCTGGTAGCTGGCTTGGCTGGGAACGCATCTCTGTCGGAGCTTTTCCCGTGCTGTATGGCAAAATGGGCTCTTGCATATACTGGAAGGCTGCTGTATGTGCAGCATTTTTAAAAGTTCAATGAAATAAGTACAAATCTGGAATATAAGGTGTGATTTGGATTTGAACAGGCTGAAATAATTCTTTTTTATTTTGATCTGAAATATCAATGCTTTATTTAAATGTCATCTGAAATAAAGATTCTTCACTTAACTCTCTTCTGTGATAATCTCTCATTCATTACACCAATTCCCACCTTTATATTCAGCTTTCGTTATTCATTTTGTGCACTGGGTATAGTTATAACCCCCGCGTTGGGGCTGAATTTCAAATTTTCCCGCGATACCAGATGCAAACGTCTAGGTTTAGCTGCCAATGGGTAAAACGCCCATTCATGTTGTATGAGATCTTGGGGTCGATTTTCAAAGTTGGAACTTGCATATTTTACCAGTCTCGTGGAAATCCAACGACACTAAAAAGTGGAAATCCGTGCTTTTGCCACGTTGATAAAAATAAAACTACTTCGATTTCATGGCCCACCATATTATGCAGATAATCATCCAAATACAAATCTGGTAACAGAGCGTCCTGTAATATACAAAAGAATGAATAATTCTAATACAAAATAACGTAAAATTATTAACTTGGGGTATTTTTCGACCTTATTTCGATCAGCATCGTTCAAATCCACTACGTTTTTATTCAGAACAGACTAAAAACGATGCTCTCTCCTGGGGAATTCTAACAAGTCTGCTCTCTGTGCGCCTAAACATTATATCGTTACCCGTGGCCTATTGACAAACCCTGTGCACCTGCCAAACTGCAATAACACGCCGTCTGCTCCCACCGTCTACACTCGGTGTCAACACTCGAAGTAACAACAGGCAGTAGGGAAGGTAGAGGTGGGATCTCACGAGATGTCAGGAAACCGGCATGCTTTAGACTTCATCCAGTGAGTCACACTGCCGGCGTGCACGCGTGATGGGGTGCACCGTTTCTTTAAAAAAGCGCGGTGGGGGTGTGTTCCAGACTCTGCAGGGCAGTGCTGACGTCAGTATGGAATCTCAGACTCACACTTGGCATGCATTAGCGGGTTTTTGAGGTGCAAAGTTAGAAGGAAGATTAACAGGTGTGTAAAAAGCCCCATTAGAGGAGTGATCCCCAGTAATAAAATCTGGATCCTTCCCTAGACTGACGAGAGCCTCTTTCCACTATTCGGCTTATAGGACATGCACAATGTGGTCAGGCATTTCTTTGCTCTTAAGTAGTCGAAATGCCTCCATGCTCAGTGGCGTAATTTTTCAAGCAGAAAAAAACACAGACAGCGACTTGTGTCCCAGAAGTAGACTTTGATGCTGTGTTTTGCGTATAAAAATAATTCAACCTGTGGGCTTTGATTTCGACAGCAAAGCTACTGATTCTGGGAAATCTACGTAGGGGGGGTCTTTGAGACTTGAGACAGAAAAGCGGGAGCTCAATTAGCTAAGAGACAAAAACAAAGGAAATGGTTCAGATTGGAATTTTGAATTGAGAGCATACCACACCTATACTGTGGGAGCACCTTTCATTTTTTTTGTCGTGTGAACGTTTTTTAAAGTACGTTTGAACCTCAGAAAAAATACCTTTTCGGGGATCACTGGGGACACGTCTAAACCTCCACAGTAATTTGTGCATAGAATACCTCAATGGCAATGAATCTTGCCTCTTTTTTCGCTCATGGCTTGGGTCAACGGTATACCGAGTTCTGTATCTCATTCTGTCTCTGCTGCAAATTTCTAACTCCAATGTAGAGTGTTTTTTTAATGGTTCTCTGACTAGCGAGTAACGCGAACTTCACGAAGAAAAAAATCCCTTCCTGTACAATGTAGAAAAGTTTGGTTCAGAAGTTCTTTAGGATCACATTCCAAACGATTTTCCCCTGCTGATCGTAGAAACCAAAATCCCCAAATTGTCACCATCTAACCCTTACCTGCTTGAACTTGCCCTCCGCTTGGCCCTTCTCGACCTCAGTCTCCAGCAGGTGCTTCTGCACCTGAGTCAATTTGATCAGCCAATCAGCGTCGTTCAGTCCTCCAGTCAGTGTTGAGTTTGCGCAATTGCCATCGGTGTTGTTGTTGTTAGTGTTGTTGTTATTGTTGTTATTGGCCTCTTCCTGCCAGGCCGATTCTTCGTCAGATACTACATACAGATGGAAATATTTCTGACATCAGCTGGTTTAAGTCTTACCAAACCGACTAGGAAACACACGACGTTGCGTTTCATAGATATAGTTTTACCTCGACCCTGTCTTGAGAACACATTAGCAATAGACAAATTTCCAGATCGATCTTTTAAAACTTTTGGAATATGGCTTGTCAGTATGAAGTATTTCTCTAAAACATCCAGAGTGTATGACTGGACTGGCTACTGTATAAGTAGAGCTGCACCTGCATAGTGATTAAAGGGAGTTAATTTGTGAAAGAGTCTCAAACGGATGCAGAACAGACCAAATGCGCAGATATGGAAGACGCAATATGTTTGCAGCAGCACCATGGCAAATCATCCTTCTGAATTGGTTCACTAAAGAACTTTGGTTTGGTTTGGTTCATTTCCATACATCATAATTAGAACATAAAGAAACAATGTTACTACAGAATGAAATAATAGATGATAAATGGCGGATACCAGACAGAAAGCGAAACGCTTATTGGTGGCATGGTTTGAAGCAATAAGGTTGTTCAGGCAAATTCGGTGACCAGATTTGGAAAAAAAATTCTGCAGTGATATGAGTCTCTCGAGAAGGTTCGTGCGCTTCTTATGTCCTTAAAACGACCAAGTTAATACGTGCTATGGTATACGTCTGGAATGCCAAAAGGCACTTAGGGCCTACGCGTTACGTGTTAGAGTGGTTCCATCCTACAACATAAAGTGGGCTCTGAATAATTGGGAACTTCAGGAAGCATCTTTGTATAATGGGTAGGGAATTCAACTACTGAAGTGATGTTCACACATGCACATTTTACATTGTACAGGGCAAAGTTTGGGTTTGCCAGGGTAACAACTTACTGCTGCCACTTCCCAGCGAGCTGCTATCGGCTTCGCTACCTGCCGAGGTGGGTGAACCCCTGTCGCTGTCAGACGCGCAGCCCGAGTCCATACCGGCTAGGGGATCGCCACCAGAGTCCTCGGATGATCCACCAGACTCTTCCGAAGAGCCACCGGACTCTTCCGAGGTCGAGATCCCGGAGGCCTCCGAAGCACCGCCAGAGTCTCCCGAGCACTTGGTGGAGGGTTTTTCTTTAGGCATCGGTTCTTCGCTGCGGACAGAAGGAAACAAGTATTGAGGGATTCTGTTTCACAAGAATACAAGGGAGGAGGCGAAAATTATCAAATGCTACTAAGGATTTCCTTGGTATCGGACTCTGCGTCTATCAGGGCCTTGACCATCGTCCTCTTTGGTGGAGGGGTTGATGTCTTGACGTGAGAGGGCTCTCACAACACAGAACGACCTTGTTTGCTGGCAGCCCAGGTTACCAGTGGCTGTGACGAAGCGAGGCAGAGCTGATCCGACCATGACGTTTACAGTGTTAGATATTGTGCTTGTCTCAAGCTGTGCCTATTAAGTCGATGAGCTGACTGACTGACTACCAATGACTTCCAGGAAAGAATTTCTCTCTTTCTTTATGTAAGTTAGCTGTAACATAAGGATCGTCGCGGCCCAAAAGTCACAGGAGATAACATTGTGTCTGTTGTTGATGTCTGAAGTGTCTTCGGTGTCAGTGTTCACGTAGTTGTCTTTCCGTACCACGTTTGTTGACGTCGAAGTCTGTTTGACGTGGCAGACAGCGCTCTCGAATGGTGACGGCATCCGTGTCTCAACTGTCCTTATTTTATTTCATTTTTTAATCGTTTTAGCTACTGTTAGTGCACACAGATCCAACCAAGTTCTTTCACCCATCCCAAAGTAAAAAATCTCTCAAGGTTGATGTGATGCATTAGTTAAATGCACGTTTAGGCGAACGGACTGATGGTCACAGTTACAAAACATGCAAGAATGAGGATTCGAGCCAGAATTCGTTTGCAACATAGATCAGCTTCGATATCGTTTTCTTTGCTTCCTACATTTTCAGTACCAACAGCCACACCGAAACCGCACTGCCCAGTTTTCGAGACAGTGCACTGTTGTGATTCATACTGTACTGGATTCATTTTCAGTGTGCTCGGTGGACTCAAAGAGGACTTGACTGCAAGCAGCGCTGAATTGTTAGAATATAGTCTTTTTAACGTATTGTGATACAGATATCTGGAGCTTCCCGTGAAAATGCTTTGACAAACCAATCTATCTAAGATGAACAAAATCTGGAGTCAACTTTCGAAGAGCAAACTTTCCAAAAATCGGGACAGAATGAGAGCCGTACATTTTCCGCATCTCAGCTTAGGGCGGGTTTGCATCTGAATTATCTGCACGCTCGACTTGAGTGATTAATGCGCAAAATAACTGGGCAAAGATTTTCAGGGCGTTCAATAAACACCCAGAAACTGATCTCGAGCAGAATTCGGCCAAGGCCAAACTGACGGTGACTCAGACGGACCAGTTTCGTCGGGGGGGGGGTGACTGGGGGTGAATCACCTGAGAATCCGCAGGGAGATGCTGCGTCCTGCCGGTCGGGGCCTTAGCCAAAATCTAGAATGATGCGTACACGGACTGAAATTGTGTGACAAGCGCACAACGGATAGAGGGGATTGAGGAGTCTGCGTTGTGTTTTGTTTTGGGATAAGAAAGGCGAGAGCCGTTGGAGGGATAAGCTTCGGACTGAGTCAGAATAAAGGGAAGTGATGATGACATTGCCCCTTGCGCTGGGTTTACCGATGAAGGGTGTTTCGAAGCAGTGGCGTAATTGGGCCGAACAATTTCTCAGCACATCCGCAGGTGCACACATTTGGGGTTGGGGAGGGGCCCAGGGGTGAGGACATCCTCTACAGGCCCTACCCCTTGCGCTTTGTTACATTTAGGCTACTGCTTCGCAACTGTTTGCTTTGCTGTTTGTGCCCTCTTGGACTTCAGTCTCGACACTTTTGTCATATCGTCTAGTTTTTCTTTGTCCTTCATCCCAGACGGCCTCGGAGGACGCAGCGGGGCACCACCTGGCTGATCTCATCCGCTTCCTTCCGATTGCATCCTCGGACAACGAAAGAACCGATCGAAATCACGCGGTAACTGAGGCCCCTGCTGAGTAGAGACGCAGCCGGCTTGTCAGCAGACTTATGTACGCAATGTCCCTTTTTAAATACTCTTTTGTTTCTCCTCGTCCAATATGTACCTAGCAGGAAACGTCGGCGCAAGGCTAACGCAAGTCCCCCGTACTAGCCTGGCTTTGAATAATTTAGATGCCTCTTTCAAGACGGTTTAATGTTGTCAGTCTGGTTCAGCGACCGCTTTCGAATCATCGTAGCATTAGTGTTTTAGCGTGTGACCTTGACATTCACTATTGAAACAATGATCTGTGTCAGAGTGAAGGAGCCTGCGATAGATGCGGATAATTTCGCATGTAATTGGAACACTGGAAGTTTTTGGCACAATACACTTGCACAAAGTAATGAAAAACGTATTGGAAATGGCTTTGGTTGTCAAAATAGTGTTCAAAATGTTGGTCAGTATGCTTGTGTTGTTTCTTTTAAACAGTTCTCGCATCAAAGAAGACGGATGGATGAAAATAATTTTGAGGAGTAATGCGACAATCGATCTACTAACTCTCTTGTTCTGCAGCGTTTTACATTTTACATTTTATGTTTTCTGTGCGAATGAGACAGTTCGATTTTCCAACGGCGCATGCCCAAACAAGCGCGTCCGAGGTAATTCGGGAACAAGAGCACGCGCGTGCGATTGTCTGCCCTATCAGCGCGGCCGTACACCGCTTCACGCGGGCGATTTGTTCCCGAAAGACCCTGCCTTTTTGAAATACGGGACTGGTTCATTCACTTTTGTATTCTCTTTTTTTTTTTTTTTTGGTGTTGCATGCGTCACAAGAATTTTTTTATGTAGTTTTGAACCCTTATCAAAGCTCAAGGCCGAGTTTCCAAACATTCATTTCAGATTTGACACCATCCTTCATCAAATAGCCACACTCAGGTCCTTCTCAACAAGGTAATTGGAACGCGACAATTAATATGTAAACGTGCTATTTCCGACACCCAATCATAACCCCAGTGGTTACTGCATGGCCTTGGAACTTGCAGCTGCGCCCCCGCGGGTATGACTGTACGGCGGGGTATCGACCCAAAAAACGGCCAGATGCCTCGTTCGATGAAGTAGGCATGTCTCCGGAAAACGGTTGAGGCAGTTTTTCAAGACCATAAGCTGTAATGGTGTAACTGTGGGGAGGGAATGGCACGTACGTGGCGCACAATGGTTGTCTGTGTCCTCCTTTCCCTTTTTTGAAATCTTAAACACATAATTATACAGACGGCGGTTCATTTGCTTTCGGTACGCTTTGAAACAACAGTGCGCTTTGCGGCACAAAATTACATGTTTCTGTTTGAAAAGCAGAGATGCCCGTGTTCATTATAGGCCCGTGTCGTGTACTTCGTAAGAAAACACAGAATACATGTAATATATTTGTTGTGTGGACAGATATTTTGTTATTCAGCTAAGTCATAATGATGAATTGAACAGATCGCTGGTCGTCGCATCCTTGGCACAAAATAGCGGTAGAATTATGACAAAGTAAAACTCATGTGAATTTCATTAGTCAAATGGAATGGTTGCAACCGTTTTGTGTCCGAGCCAGGACTGAACGATGCCATCAAACTGAATAGAATTAGTGGAGAGGGCTGCCAACTGAGGTCGACCGTACAACACATATTTAAAGCCCTTTTGTTTCTGAAATGATTGGCAGTAGCGCGTGGCGTTTCATTAAATCGATCTGAAAACAGCAAAAGACGTATCAAAGACAGACACAGTAATGATTGCTTCCTGTGTGTGGGTAAATACACGAACAACGTGACCAGAGAGGAATGGCGTGTCCAGATTTTGAGGGGGGCGGCAAAATAGGGATTTTTTTCTGAAACGATGGTCGATAGTCTCCAATTCGTCACAGAGCCTATCTAACCCAGCAGAAGGTGGTGGCATATACCAATGGGGCAGTGTTCACATTTCGATCCTTCAAAACACTTCTTTGAATAGTTGCCAACATTGGCCAATATGTAACATGTATTCACCATTGTCATCCGAACTACTAACTGCAGTGGTTTCTAATCAAATTTGGGTAAATAAATCGTTGCTTAGAATTTTTCAGGAACGCATTTTATAGTGTACATGGTACTCATTACAATTCATTTGGATACCTTTAAAGGGAGGAACAGTTCTGTTTTTGGTTATTTAATTTTTTACACAGAGAAAAGTACGGGACAGGTGTTTCACTCCGGACAACGAATCCGGAAATTAAATCACAACATTCCTGTACATCGTTTTACCAGCGAACTTGAACAATTCGGAAAATGCATGCCCAGCACATTCCAACCTATAACTGGCAAGGTGTGGTTTGATCTTGATGGGAAGAGCAAACAGAACAAACCTGTTGAAAACCTCGTTCCCAGATCTCGCCTTAACTTCAACCAGAACGGTGATAATTACTGTGCTGGGGGTTAACTATGGTCTCATTGCTGCGATTGGTTACAGTATCGCAATTAATGTGATTGCGCGCTTGATGACTTTAAATTTTCACGCGGCTTACTTTAGTCACAGATGCCCAGTGTGAAAGGAAGACTTGTGTCTCCTACTTGTCGATTTGCCTCTTTTGTCTCAAAATAGTCGCAGAACCAGTCACAGAACTCGAGCCACACGACTTAAATTGACCCCTTGCTGAGGGTCGTCTACACAGTTTCCATCATTTGCTGGTTGTTGTGACTGCTATTACCGAAGACATCTTAACAGGGGGATTCGTGCTCGTTAAAGCGGCCATCGGATCATGATCATTTCACACCGCTTACGGTATGAAAGCGATATCTATGTTTGTCTGTTCCGTTTTAATGCCAACTTCACTTTTCATTGTTTTTTTCTTGAGTCAACACGAATCATCGTGAAAGCCGAATCACGCGACGCAAACTGCACCATCAAAAGAGCTGCCGGCCGCGTGTGGCGAAAATGTTTGCTTTTCGGGCGATCCATTTTTTTTTCAAGAATCCATGATCTTCCCTTATTAATAGTCTGTCCGTTAAGCTATTAGATGGTACATTCCTTAGCTCCTGGGTACGATCGTGCTCATGCATTTTGGTTCCAGGTGACTGTGGGCATAAACTCAGATTTCGAGGATACGAAAAAACTCCCAAGTTACATTTTGTTACAATTCTAGTCAGGTTCCTTCAGATTACGAGTAGACTATGGATAAGAAACAGATTTCCAAGTGACAAAGAATAACTCTCTTCACGGTATATATTTTCTCTCACAACTGTAGCCAAATTCCTTCAGATGTTTCATGTTATCAGGGGTGGCATTACACGGTGTTAAATCAACACTGCCCGGTATTAATACACGACCAATCCCAAAGCAAAGCAAATTGTTAAGTTTACATCGAGATTGTTGCAAAGCTTATTTCGTTATAGATGACGTTTCCAAAGCCTTGTGGTTTATAAAGTTGGCGTTGTCCCAGGCTTGCTTCTTTTAATTTGTTTATTTTGTCTGAGTATTTTTCAGAAAATATCACAATATATAGACCATCCTACGGCGCAACGGCCACTAATAATCACCACGAAAGCAGCACACCTGATCAGTCTTTGAAGGGAATTTATTCATCGTTCACTGTACTTTTGGTGGGCTTTCGGCCACGTTTAATGTGGTCCACCCGCGGGCATAAAGCCATAAAGGAGTTGTGTTTTCCCCTAGTTCTTTTCGGCGGGAAAGCACTCTAGTACTTCGTGTGTGTTCCAATCGAACCGGAATAATTAACTGTCTGTTGTGTGCAATCTTTCACGCTCCATAAGTGCTTAAAGGCATTCAGTTCATGTTCGTCTGACAGAAAAACACAAATGCGTTTTTCGCTCATTTTTGAAAGGAAAGGGATATTTCTACTTTGCACGCTTAACTGACCGTCCTGACACTGTTAATTTCTTGTGTCTTACGCGCTAAAACCACATTATGTACAATCCCCATCCGGCCATTTAAAACTGTAGGAATTGAAGGGAAAATACCTTATTGCCGTAATTTCAAACCTGTAAACGTGAGGCAATCTTGCTCTCTGTGCTCAATGAAAGGATTTGGGGCTTTGACAAGACAGAAGAGGAATAAAGAATTCATAAACAGAAAGTTGGTTCCAATAAGGCAGAGCTGGCGTTGATCTTCAACAGGGAAACGCCGAGACTCAGATGAAAGTTACCGCCCAATGGCGGCCAAAGCACGCTGACCAAAATTGTGACCCACTCTGTGAAAACGAGTCTTAAGCTGCCAGAGCCACTTTTTGAGCTTTCATTTGTATTGATTTGTATTCGAAAGTCAAATGGACCTTTTTGTTTTGATGTATCACTAAGTTTGGCATCCTGATGGAAGTGGATACTCCATGGTGAAAAATGCTGTGGAGTTCCTATTGATTTACACTGTGCAAAATTATTCTAAAGGACCTCCAAACTAAATGAAGCTACCAATCAATCATTAATAATAATCGCGTCTTTCCAAGACCAATCATTCCCAACTAAACAGAAAAAGTGTCCTCCATTCCTCCACGGAGTAAGTGCCACACTCAGTCATACTCAGTAGCACCACAGGGGCTACCCGACCGATTCTTACGCCGACGGTCTGACGATATTGGATAAAGATGTTGCAAGTGAGGCTGAATTTGTTTGGGGTGAAATCAGAGGAGACGAGACGACAAACTAAGGCCACACTTCTCAACTCAAGAGAGAACATGGTGGTGCAGTGGCTTTTTACGTCAGTGACTCAGCCATGTGCGCCAAAAGCAGCATATGTCGGAAGCGGGAAATAAAGCTTCCATTTCCTGAATACAAGATAAAGTTATCTTGTTAAAGACGACGGAACGATTAATTTCAAAGCTCCTGCTTATTGCTTCCACTCTGTTGGAATATACATTTTGAGGCAGCACGGAATATTACGGCAGCCCTCAGCTCAACGGTCACTGAATTTCTTTGGACGCTTTGGACAATGATACCTTGCAAACGTTGATTCTTGTCTAAAAACGGGTATAGGCTGAGAAACGCCAGTTTCAGTGCTATTTATGAAGTTTCTACAATAAGTGACGACACTCTGGACCTACACAACTTGAGTTGTATTAATTCACACCTTTAATATTTGTTTCCACCACTGATTGACTTCGCAAACCTTCCAGTAAGTATACGAGGCTCTTCACGTAAAGTGTAGAGGGTCTATCAAGTAACTTCTCTTAGATGTACATTTTCTGCAAAATACTCGTCTTTGTCTGAAAACTGTATGACCTCTACACTGTAACGTGTAATCTCTTATTTTCAGACAACTGAGGGCGCTGTTGCTTTGATGTCATTCAGCGAAGATATTATAACGAAATTTACAGGTGTTAAACCGCTACCCAAAATTTGATCATTGAAAACATGTCCAAGAAAGGGTTGCTCCTTGACGTATTGTCAAATACTTAGACAACTATGAACCACGAAAAAAAGACCTTTAGGTCAGAAAACATGGAGGGAGTTTACCATAAACTTCTCTGTTTTAAAACAATTGACTGCTTGGTTTTAAGTCCAAGAATATTACAGAAAAGATGAGATAACAAGTCAACATTATATTAATGATTATCAATGATACTGCAAAGCTATAAATAGGTACCTGGTATTTATTGCTGATCAACATATAGCTGATCAAATCTACGAACACAATACGTAATGGCTATGTGGATTATGGTTTTGATCCTGGCAACTAGGCCATTAAAAACGTGTGACAATAAACATCTCAGTCGGTAAAATGTTAATTCTTCCAACTGCTTTTAGTTTCTAGCCCCCTCCCTTTAAAAACGACCAGTGCGGCTGTTTTATCCTCAAAACCTGTCTCTAAATTGGTACGCCATTTATAACATCCTTAAAGATGGAAATCTTACCTGTGGCGTTGCTTCCATTCAGCCAGCTGTTTTGCTTTGGTCTGCACGTCCTCCATCCCCTCTATTTGCTTCTCTAGCTCACGGACCCTCTCCAGACCCCGGCTAAGTGTTTCCCTGGTAGAGCACAGACGCTGAGCCAGCGACTGCCGCTGACCCAACAGCAACGACCTGGCTTGACCCAGGTGGACCTGGTCCCTTCTCGATTGCCAAAGATCTGCTTCCAAGGACTGCGTGTACCGGATTGCCTCCTCCAGTTGCCTGTCTCGATCGTCCCGGAGACGGCTCAGCTCTCGCGACAAGGTGACTGCATTCTGTGGCCGTATGAAGGAATGTCCAGGGAGCTTTGGTGGCAGCGGTGGGAAAACCTGGTGGTCGTCCTTCATCGCCATCTGCATCTTGCGGAGGGACACCAACAGGGCCAGGTGGCGTGCATCGCTGCTCTGCAGGGCCTGCCGCATGTCTTCAATGATCTCTCTGAGGCCGTCGTTTTCCTGCTGCAGCTTCATCACTTCTCGCTGATTTCTTGTACTGATTTCTTGTCTTGTACACCGGCATTCGGTAGAATCAGAAGTCCCCGAACTGTTCAGGCCCTCCAAGGGTGTACCATTCAGGGTTGGAGTAACTGCCTCTGACGTGTCGTCACCGGGAGTGCAAGGCTTGCCCTGCTTGAACATGACAGAATGGTAGATCTCTGTCACCGGTCGCTTTTGGAAGCACTCCGTGCACATGGTGCGTATGCTTAGTCCACTCCGGGGCAAGACACGGACCTCTGCTTCCACAAACTTCCCCTGACTGTCCCATCTCCTGGAAAAGTAATCCTCGGTCTCTTCTCCTATAAAGCACTGCACCAGTCTGGAATGAAACTCTTTGAATGTCAGTTCTGCGATTCCCCCCGGCTCCTCGGCCGCTGGACTCCTGCCGCAGTCTGGACAACCAATCACCTCGCACAGAAGTTGGAAGTCTGAGATGGACACCCGGTCCTTGCCCAGTAGGTCCAGGTGATGGAAAATCTCCTGGATGTACTGGTCAATGCCAGTGGCAAGAACGACGACTTCATTTTCGATGCCTTGGTCAAGACCGAATGCGTAAGCCAAAGCGCTTACCAGCCACTGGGACCGGCGGGCGGGAACAATAAACGACTCTGGTCTTTCCATGTCCCAGACTTATCTTTTATGCACAGCATAAAGAATTCGATGCAGTCTCAAAAAAGAACTTCGTTCGCGGTTTGTGCTCACTTATATATGGAGAGATATATCTTGTGTAATGAACACTCAAGCACTAGAAATACTGCACTACAGGTCCGGAGCATGTGATCGCGCACACCGTGACTACAATCAAGCACTCGGCAAAATGCTCGGCACTACCAAGTGTATACTGATTATCACCCTTACACGGCGATAAATGCCCGCTGGCGTTATACAACGTGCGACCGGCCGCCCGCGCAGCTCTCCCGCTGCGTCCCCCGTATTTATGAATGGATGACTGCTAAATTCGCAGGCTTGATGAGCCGTGCTCGTATATTACGGGGATCAGCGAGCAGTGCAATTAACGGGATGATGTTCACCGTTTGCTCGTGTACGGTTCGGCGTGTGGTGCATGCTGGCGAACCGGTAGTGACGGGCCAACTGACAGCGTTTATTGGGCGAGCCCAAAACGAGGAAGGTCGAGTGGAATGCGAGTTGAAATGCAATCAGGGATTCGATTTGACTCCTTGTACGCTGAGAGGGCTGTTCAGTCTTTCTCTGGTTTGTTCGTGGTAATTGTGTTCGGTAAGAACACAGCTGACTTAGAAAAGGAGATACAGAGAGCTGAGACGATGGGGGACGCTGCAGGAACTAAAAAAAATCAAATGATCACTCTATCCACTGACGTGGAATTGACGTGCAATCCTATATGAAGAGCCAGTCATTTAAATTGTTGACCTTGATGCAGTGCCTGCATCTCACCCGTGGTTAGAGATCACATTGTTCTTCCAAGTATATTTCCCATCCTGTTACAATAATTACACACATGGAGATGACAAAATAATAAAATTCGACGATTTCATTTTCATGAGATGCTAAATGTTGTGTTCTCGTTGCCATACAGCAATGACAACTTTTTTGGCAACTTATCATATTGTTATCTTTCTTTATTTTCAATTTTCAATAGTCATTATTTAGTTATTTATGCTACATTCCAAAATATTATGTTACGATTGTTCACCTTGATGCAACGATCTAGAATCTCATGGCATAATTAGTGAAATACATGTGTAGGCCTATTATCAATTCATGTCCTTACTGTGTGCATGCATTTATCAAGAGCAGCTTTTAAGGGCTTGCTTGATAAAATTAGATTGAACAATCCTCTTAAGCAGACATTCATCATTTATATACCTTCCTAAAGATCAACTGTCAATGGTTTATTAAAGTTTAATTAACAAGAAAAATCGTCATTCATTTGTATTCTCTACGGAGGTAGATCCCATTTTTGAACACTTGTTTGCCACATAACACCGGTACTTTATTGGGGTAGGCTTCAAGAATTTGGACAACTCACTCCTCAGGGAGTAAAGCTTTGATTCTAATATCAGTTTTGCAGTGAGTATGTGTTATAGTGGGCGCTTAAGAGTCCTGTCTTCATCACCGGTCTGTAATGTGACGGAACGGCTATCGAATTGTCGTGTGTATCGCGGGCAGTGCGGAATATGGATGCCCAAAGTACAAAATAAAACATAGGGATCCATGTCTCCAATGTGCTACATTGAGGTTGTCATAAATCAATACATTATTCGCATTGGATTCAGCAACGATATAGCTTGAAATGAAATGACAATCTACGTTTGATGATAAACAATGCCAGAACGCCAAAGCATTATAAATATAAACCTGAAACGATTGGAGGAGTATTTGTGTGACATTGTCATGCACGCTACCACCATCACTGCCGAACACTACGCACGGAACCGATACGGCTCTCAGTTGTAGAAGTCCTGTCGGGCTAAGTGTGTAAACAGTTTTAGATACATTGTCCCAGCTGTGATTTAAGAGACACACTGCGGTAAAATAGCAAACATTGACAGGGAGACATTCGAGATTCGAGGGAAACATTTTATAGCAAAATTATTTTACATTGCGTGTTGGATAGCTTGATAGTTATTCTCCAGTTAAAACTTCGAAGTTTGGTCGAGTTAGGTTTGTTTGAGGTTCAAGGACGACAAGTTTGTTCACGACCCTATCGGAATATCTCATTAAAAAGGTATCATTTTGGGTATTTTTTTATAATCAAATTTATCACAATACTACAACTTCCATTTGTTATTTGAAACTCAGCTTAGAAATTATCTAACAAATGAAACCTTGTCTAAACGGAATACCTAAAAAGAATAAAGAATACTCAATTAGTTAAAATTACCAAATCAATTCAAAACGTTGCGCAACATCATTTCTGGATAAACGGAAATTTCAAATGGGGGAAATAGAAAAATCACTTTAAACAGATGCTTTAAACAACGTGAGATGACCCACAGAGGGCAGCAAAGTCATCTTTCATGCAAGGCGTCTGCACAATACGACTGAGCGTGTACGAACTACATCCAAGACCTTTCTCTTGCAACGGCGCAGTTGCAGCTTTTGCCAAATAGTGTTTAGCCAATGATGTGACTGACGGAATGCAGAAATACAAGAAGAATTCACAAAGCGTCTCAATAACTGAAACACGAATGAAACCGCCCTCTCCTTGGAACACGGACAGAGTAAATGTGTATTTTAAACCCCAAACTGCCGCCAATCATTATTCTTATTTT
Source organism: Acanthaster planci (assembly GCF_054643075.1). NCBI lineage: Eukaryota > Metazoa > Echinodermata > Asteroidea > Valvatida > Acanthasteridae > Acanthaster > Acanthaster planci. The sequence goes on from NC_141780.1 coordinate 6,995,948, forward strand.
ACATTTTACTTCGGTGGTCACTCTTAATAATATAAAAGAAAGATCAGTAGTTCGACCACTGCAATGGTCGACTGCTTCCGACCAGCACAAATGAGCGATACAGTGCCATCTGAACCGCTGTGAGTCAAACGATATTCCGAAATCTCTCACATTTTGTAGTTGGGTGCATCTCTCGTTGCTTTCATGGTCTCTACCGCCTAAACAGAACAATATTCTATGTTAATTGTTCCGTAGGCACTTAATTACGAAAAGACAAATATTGATAACCACTGATCCTCCTTGCCACAAGACTTACGTCTAAAATAAATGACAATCAATTTCTAGTCGTAATTCATAGTTGTCGCTCGGACTTGCCCAGACCGATGATAAACGCACGTGGACTGTGGAAAGCTCCCTCTATCGTAGAATAATGTTGAGTTTAAATGAAAGCTCACAACATTCTCAAGTCTTATGCTTGGCAATGCCCGGACTGATCGATAAATACCACCGGTGAGCCTCGAGTACCCTATTTTGCCATAAAACAATACAAGCATAAAGTTTCAGATCTGTCCAACTCTACTCGATGGGAAAGTACAACCTGGTGTGGCCTAATACATCTCGACGGGCCCCGGTGTCTGCCAGGTGTTGTACATCTTCTCTTCCCGTTGGCCATCTCCAATCTGGTAGCTCAGTTTGATATCCAAGTGCCTGACGACAGATTGATACCCATGAATGTTAGCACCAGGTACTAGGGGCTCTTTTAAGGAGGTAAGACTAATTTGAATACTCAGGGTTTTTTCACTTTGTGGCCTGAATGAGCGCAAGAATCCATTTTACATTAGGGCAAGCAAACGTCAACGGCCATATAATACACGCATTAACACCGCCACATTTAATTACCGGGTGAAGAGGCAAATATTTAAACTTCAATCTGAGCTGGGGGTCGGACTCAGACAGGAAGGTTTAGCCTTTTATAGAAATCCAAGTGATCCAGTTTCATTCCACAGAAATGGGATTTCAATGGAAAAGTCCACATTTGCACTATTCATAATGTGACTGAGAAGTTGTATCTGAGCCCAGTATATGAAACGACATAAGCCAATACCTCTCATTCAGGTCCGCTGGAGTGAGAGTCATGCTCCCTTGGATGACGTCACCTTTCTTAACAGGAATGCCTTCGTCACGGTAAAGAACAGCCTGGTTCCAGTGAGTTCGGCTGATTGGGCAGAAGGATCAACAACTCATTTTCGGTGTCATATCGCAATGCATATTCAAGACTAACAACCGACCAATTACACGCGGCAAATACTGGGTAGCAACAAGGCTATAAAGAAAAGTGAAAAGACCACCAAAAGAGGTGGTGGGAACTTTTCAAAATTATTAAATAAAGTTCAAATTGGCTTATCGCCGTTTGCGAATAGCTATGCCCCCTCAGACACATCTATGGAATTTGTACATTGGGGCTTGTTTGTCTCAGATATTGCGCGACTCTCGTCCATTTGATTTAGTACATTATATAATTGGACAAGCTGCAATGACACAGTTCTACTGCGACAGGTCAAATGCAGCGTATTCACGGCCTAGCCATAAGCGATTCAGTCCCAGCAGCGAAAACGGTCGGTGTCAGTTATGGAAGAAGAGAATTATGATCATGACAACAGAATTCCTTGATTAGCAGAACCACAGAATTGGGCCCAAAATAGCACACTGTCAAGATTTCTTAACATAATGCAGCTAACTCCCGCATAACACATTGTACCAGACATGGGAGGGATGACAGAAGGTTTCAACATCATCTGAAATATTACTTTGGTCAGGAGTTATTCACTGTCATAGCGTAAGACCCAATTTCAAGTGCTTTTTGCACCAGTCATCACAAAGTTCATTTTAGCCCACTCACGTAGAGAACGGGGACGTCGACAAAACCTTGGTGTCCTTGCCAGGGGCCTCGAAGTAAGCATCGAACCAGGTGGCAAAGCCAGTGAGGCTAGTGGACCTGTCGCATGTCACCTGAAAGTCCCCCTGAAGATAGAAATGGTTGAGTAAATGCACCACCTCAGGAGTTAGATCGCCCAAATGTATTGACAGTGGGCACTTGTAACATGTGCAATATACATATTCATTAATTAACTCAAATGAAATTTGGCGAAGATTCGGAGTTATGCTTCACACATGCAGTTTCTTATCCTGACCAGTGGTGAAATTATAGTTGGCAATGGCAAAGAGACACCTGTGTCCTTCAATGTCCCTCTACGCAGAATTGGGAGAGGAAAACAAACTTCTTTATACTATCTAAAGCTATGATCAAGACGACCTTCTAGAAGGCAAAAGTAACTCTTCCGCCCCAAACGAAGAATAAAAGGCTCGATGAACGAATGCCCCTTTCCCAAGTCCCAACGCCGTATCTTTGAAAGATCGCTCGGGTTTCTAAGCATATATTCGTCACCCTACCTCGCTGGTTGGTGCTCCCTCGGCTTAAACGGTCCCAGAAGAAACCACCGAGTGAACGATATGTTTTACAGGGTGGAATTCCGTTACCTCTTGTTTGTGTCAACTGAATGGACCCCAGCAAAGCACCAAGTACAGCTTCCTACCTTGACAAGGTCCAGACCCTTGAGGGTCACAGTGTTTACGTCAAGGTCGTAGAGTGGCTGAGCAGGGCCGATGACACTTTCACTTGGAATGTCCTCTCTGCGCACAGAGCCTGTATATTAAAAATCAAATTAGAGACTTCTCAATAAAACTCTTGAATGCATCATTCCCAATTTTCTTTGTTTCCAATCTTTGAATTGGGCACAATCCTATGGGTGCATTTTTATTTTAAACCTAACAGTCCTGAATACTTCCATTTTTTGTCCCCTCAATTTTTTTATTTTATCGTTTCTAATTTTGAGGGGCCCCTTTCCTTGTTTTATATCGTTTGGTTTTATGTTTGATGTGGTACATTTTCAAAACTTTATTTGTTGATGTAAAACAAGCTAGTCAGCGAGCAAGGTTTGCAGGAATCCTAACAACAATGCTTGAAATGGTCAGGAATCTGAGGGTGTAGTCATTTAAAAAATCGAGAAAATGCACTTAAACGGACGTAGACAACTGCAAGGGAAAATCTGTGTTACCGTGGAACATGAAATGAAAACAATACATTAACTAAATTTGTAAAACAAAATTGACAAATTACGAGAGAGCTCTGCTTTTCGACTAGTTAGCAACTTACAGCGCATATAAACGGCAAAAACCAGCACACAAAATGATACGTTTTATCTGAATATACTTAACAACTTATGGAAGGCAGGCCTGATACTGTTTGACATCTTATTTACGTGCTTTCTTCCTCGTTACTTACCAAGAAGACATTTCTTAGCGAAGGGAATCATGCATTCCATACTCAGGTCGTAAGTCTTCTTCGTGCTTGACCAAAAGTCAATCCTAGACAAGGAAAAAACAACAAAAAGGAGTGACACTTCATGAAGAGAATTCGTAACGATCGTTTACTCAAAAACAGGACGACTTTTTATAATAATTTTAATAATACCGATGTCTTATATTGCGCACATATCCACCCTGCTGGGTGCTCAAGGCTCATCATTATCCCTGCACATTGGGCTCACAACAACTGAACACTCCTGAAACCATCTCAGCTGCCTGGGGAGTATACTAGCTGATGCAGCCCCATCAGGCGCACACTGCTAACATAACCAAATCTGTCTTCACAAGTACATAATTACTCCTGGGTGGAAAGAGGCACTTAGGGATAGTGGCTTGCCCTTGATCGCAACATGCGGCCACCAGATGGATTGGAACCTCTGACCCTGTGAGCAGGAGCTACAAACCCTAACCACTAGGCCACATGCCCCCCTTCTGGTACACCTCTATACTTCTGAGGGTACTAGGAATACAACCAAACAATTCTTCTTGGTGTATGTGTACGTCTTGTTATAGTATTCGTAAATTGAGTTTTTCATTACATGCATTTTACAAGAAGAGGCCAAAATTATTTTACTTTTTAAAGCACCCACGCGACACTGGCCTAATACTGTGACTGAAGGTCCATGACCAGAGCTGTTTATAGAGACATTGGACATGTCTCAGTTGTTGAAGGATTATACGTCAGTGCATACAATCAATAAATTAGCACACAATCCACCTCCAGCAGAAGCACGCCCTCATCGGTTGAATAAGCCGCGTTGGTGGGGAGTGTTCAATTTGTTGGTAGCGATGCAACCGTTACGCGTGCATTTCCTAGTCGTTCGTGAACTACGCGAAGTTCAGTTCCGACCAAAGGAGCCTTTGTTGCTAAGAAAATAACACTCTTTCTTGGTGCAGCTCGAGGCCCACAATTCCATGCTGTAATGAACAGCCACTTTGGTTCCAAAGTCTGAAGATGGCGGTACTCCCTCTATATACAGCCATGACCATAGCTGGTTCAAATGCGATAGGAAATAATAAGTAACATCAGCATGTCTAGCTTCTCACCTTCTTTCGTAGAGCTTACGGCAATCCACAGGCGAAACAAAGAGAGTACATTTGCCGGGAAGAATTAATCCACCCTGGACACAACCAAAATTGGATTAGAACTATGGCTTCGTCTACGACGACCTTTGTTGTATCGTATTAGGCGTCTATTTGATAGATAGGCCATGAAAATTAGAAAAAAAATGCTGCCCGGTAAGAGAGAAAGCTCTGGCCGGAATAGTATTTTGCTCAATTCGAGTGAAATGTGTTCCTTTATGAAATGTAACTACGAAGCGGCTATCTGGTTAGTTTACGTTTTAGAAAGTTAGGTTTTTCGGGTGGCAGTATTTCAAAAATAATTTTGATGTGAAATAATTTTGACGTGAAATCATATGGAGCTGAAACATTTATTGCTTGCTCTCTAGTAAAAATAAAGAATTATTCGGGGAGGAAAGTTATGTCACCGAGGCATGATCGCAACGCTGGTTATCGCAATATGAGAAAAAAAAAGATGTATCATGGAACTGTCTGTATCATAGCTCCGTGGTTGTGCGAGGTGGCAAGCACCATGAACGCATCCGCACGCACCATGAGAAGTACAGTACTCCAAGGCAAAAACGTGATAGACGGTGAAGATTTCGCTCGAGAATTCGGCATGGGTCGTTCGAGTTAGACTGCACCTCGTGTTTGTACTGGTGACAAGTACATCAGTAACTCGTTTGACCACTGGCCATTTGGCATGGGTCGTTCGAGTGGGACTGCACCTCGTGTGAGAAGTATATCAGTGGTCAAACAACTCGTTGCGCCCCCAACTATACCTCTGGTCTGCCAACATAGTTCAAAATGAGAAGTTGTTTTCGAGAATCGAACTCACCTTCTTCAGAAATCGGTCTCTTGCCACTACAACAGAGTTCAGCATACCCTCAAAGAACAAAAAATTGCCCTGCCAAAAGAGAACGCAACAAGATATAGGCCTACAGTGTTTTCTTTTACGCATTTATTTTCGCAAAATCAAAAGATGTTGAGGCGACCGAAAGTCAAACCCACAACTCGCCGATATACATCGTATACTTCTTAAACATTCTACTTTTTTATTTATTTACTGCCTTCGGAACGTGACAGCCTTTCTACGTCGTCGCTGACAAAGCCACGCAGCCTATCAACGACAAGCTCATCGTGCTTAATTTGAAAGCACTATCATTTCCAAAACAGGGAAGTGACTTTCTTTAAAATGGCTTTTACACTCAAAACGCATTTGCCAAATTCGCTAATGATTAATATTCAGAGCTGGTTTTTACGACAAAATCAAACATGAATGCCCCCGTCAAGTCTTTCAACAGAAACGCTTTTGGTGTAAGGCTTTAGTGTCTATGCCCAACTCAGAATTTAAAATGGCTTTTACACTCAAAACGCATTTGCCAAATCCGCTAATGATTAATATTCAGAGCTGGTTTTTACGACAAAATCAAACATGAATGCCCCCGTCAAGTCTTTCAACAGAAACGCTTTTGGTGTAAGGCTTTAGCGTCTATGCCCAACTCAGATTTGGCATCGTCTCACTGGACAATTTTGCCTGGGCTAGATCGTCTGAAATCGGCATCTGGTGAAGTCAATTTATTCCTCCACTATTCCGATCATCTCTCGCCCTTTTTAACGATCCCTGAAAGTTGAATCGTCCGTATTGAAGCACCCACAAATAAGGAATTAATAAAAAAAAATCTTTAAATTCACATTACCATCCATTCACTGACGAGAATATCAGCTTTCTCAGGCAAATCTACCACCTCGGCCTTGCCGTTGATCAACTCGACTACGCTCTCCAGGTTATTCTCCCGAACTACTTGCTTTGCCTGCTCAATAATAGAGCTGGCGTCGATGCCGTACACTAGGGTTTCAGGTGAATAGAAGGAAGGGGTCGTGGAAGGATGGATTGTGTGGTATGTGTGCAGATTGTTTGTCTTCTTTTTCTTTTTTTCTTCTTCTAACAGTTGGTGAAATACTGTCTTATGCAGCAGCCAACTGCTACGAAATATAAAAACAAAAGAAGACTGCACCAAAGTCTGCTTGTGCAGATTCCAGTGGAACAAAGTCACATACCCCCCCCCAAATGGCCGCCAAAGGATTTATTACAGTTGGCAGCCATGGTCTTTGCTATCTTAATTTCACACCAAAGCACTCCGACCAACGACAGACGCTGAGCAGAAAATATTCAGCGACTCTTTTTACAAGCAGGAACACTGTTAATACGATGCATACCTCAAACCTCTTCTATTTACATGTGTTCATCTTGATACTAAAACTCACCTTTTCTGGCACCGGCTTTTGCACAGAAGCAGCTTAATATTCCTATTTTTTGTGAGAAATAGATATATTTTGTTAGTAAAAATGACAGGATTGGTGATAGCATTTTAAGTACAATTTCAAGTATATTAAAGGCTCAAATACTTCAGAGAATATACTTTTCATGTGTAGAAACAGAATGTACCTGTTCCACATCCGATATCCACGACCACTTTTCCTTTGATCAGGTCGCTACACTGCATGATAGCTTGCCTGCGGATAGAGAAATACCAAGAAAAGGTTACGTGTTGTTTTGTCTTTTTCGCTGATGGTCTTGGCCAACACGGGACTAAGCCACAATAAAAAGGAATCTTCCGAACTATTTAGAAATACACCAAGTTATTTCGTAGATTTTTTTTCCCATTTAAGTCTGCATGCACCCGGTAGTTATGCACAAACCAGACAAATCCAAACCGTCCACAGCAGCAAAGACTTACGCATCTCTAGCGTCAGAAATCGTAACACCATAATGTCGTAAGCAAAATGAACAACAATCAGAAATGGGGTGACGCAGGTGCTAAGGCGGGCAATATGGCAAGGCAAGGCAAAAGAACACACGGCACAAAAGGCCAACTTAAACTAGGCACAGTTAAAACAGGTTACAGGCTAATGTTCATTACGGTGGAGACTAATCAATATTATTTACAGTAGTTTGCTTTACACAGCCCCTACATTAATATCCGTCATCTGATTACTGGGTTGATCACGTGTGCCGTTGAATAACTCGGTATGTTCAACGTGACCATTTAACATACATTTCAATAAACAACGGTGACTGTTTCATGCTGTCGAACTGCGCTGCGCACACATTAGGCAAAGTCGTGGTTCTTTACGTGGATAAGAAGTTTTACTACGCGCGCGACAGTAAAAGGCAAGACAATTTATTCATGTATTGCACAAAGGAAATAATGAATACATAATCAGGTCGGGGACCAAACCACAATTTAGCGACGTCCCTAGTTTCTGATTATGTCCCTAGTTCAAGCGGCAATGACGTCATTTTCATCAGGTCACGTGATAATGATGTAATTTCGGGAAAATATCTGGATTTGAAATGCCGGCAGCCAACATGGCCACCGTTGCTGTTACCATTGGAGTCTATGACAAAATTGTTTTCGATCGCTATTTTGGAAAATCGCCACGGTAAACTTAAAACCTGCCACGGTCAATCGATGAAAATTTATAATGGCAATTTTCATGCATAAAGTAAACTTCGGCAAAGCTTCATTTTTTTCGCGTAAACGTTTTCATCGGCAGAGTTGGACTCGCCTGCCAACCGAATTTGACACATCCAGTGCTAGATTTGACCAAAAACTCTCCTCGATCCACTTTTATAGATAACAAATGCAAGGAAAGTTTCATTTAGATCTTGGGTAGCATGTTTCCTGTAAAGTTGATCAATCAGAGGAATTTGTTTTGAAGTTTCTAGCCGATAAAGAGATCGATGTTATCTGCGAACCGTGATCTAGAAATAGTTCAAAAATTACGCCATCGTTGCACAAACGAGCGGCGTATGCGTAGTCTGGCGTCGTCGCTAGTTTGTGGTTTGGTCCCCGACCTGATGATGGGAAGAAATAATTCCGTGAGGTGAATAGAACATTCCACCCGCGCCTCCTCAGGAAAGTTTCTTAAAATAATACGATTGCTCTCGTTCTTTGCATAATTTTGACTGTTTGTGCATATGGAAGCAGTTCCTTGCTATTAGACCCAGTTATTCGCACCTGTAGCCTTGGGTCCTCGCCTCATCTCGTACCATGTTTTCGTGAATGTTGACATGAGCGTAAGACCTGCAAATGAAATGCCACAAGTGTCAAATATGTGATAGTTATTTTGTTCATGCCTACATGTATATTTAAAACAAAACGGACTTCCATTTTGTGTCTTTTTACTGAAATACCGTGATAACAGTTATCCTGCTACTTAAAACGTACATGTTGGTCATCTTTTATCATGGTACGTGTACTAAAAAAATTACAGGGACCGTGGTGTTAATCATACTTGGGAATGCGTTTTTCATTTTTTTTTACACCTCAGCGTAATCTCTTTTGGGTAGGCCTATGCTCAGTAATCAGTGCACTTTTTAAGATATTCCAACATTTAGCTGCCAGTGGTTTTCACTGGTATGTGGGGGCAAAGGTCGTTGAAAAAGGACCCTGTTGATTTTACGGGGTTTTCCGATGATATTGTCAACGTAACATTTGCTCACTGGAATAATTTTTCCAAAACATTCCAAAATTCCAAAGTAACCAAAATCAGAAAAGCTCTGGCAACTGCAAAAATAGAGAAATAGCTGTAAGTGTAACAGGGCAGGTTTCTGCCTTGGAAGTTGGAAGGCATCAGACTTGTACTTTGATTCCAAAATGTGCAAATTAGCATCCGCAAAAGGTCTTAAAACGGGACAAGAGAAAATAAAAAATCAGGTTAAATGGGACAGAAGGATGATTTACAAGAATTGAATTAAAAATTTCATAACTTGCTCATCTTCAACAGAAATTAGAGAAAAGGTTGAAATGAATATCCATACATTAACTAAGATTATATTTGAAACTTACGAGAAGAAGACTTTATCCGAGCCCTTAATTTCATTTCTGTAGGGGGAAAAGTCAAATACATGTATAAAGAAATTTTGGCAGATTCTCTTTCTTATGTTCAAGATTCACTTCCAGTCAGATACGTAACAGTGTTTTTTCGAGGAGAAGTTCGAGGGGTCGGGTGCCACGACATAAAACCGACACACAGTGCTTGTGATTTATGATACGACCCATTCTCGGTTAATTCCCCATGTTATATTTGTCCAGTTTTGTTGGGGAAAAAAGCTATTACAGCGCAGAAGTGCCATATCACCTATCCGTTGTAAAAGCATTGGCGCTATTTTGAGCACAATTGCCATGTATTGCATGGTGTGCAAGACGAACAACACATAATACTTCTGTGCAAACAAAAGGTCCGCGCCTCGTACTTGCATGCGACTTGTAAGACTAAGAAGTCTCTATTCGCTTTACATTTCGTCGATTAACACGCCCCTAGCGAACGTTATAGGTGAAGGATTGATATTGCAAAGAAGAAAAAAACCCAAAGACTGACCTAGTAAGGTCTTTCTTAGGTACACATTTATGCAACTACCTACTCATCTTGATTTGTAAGAAGACAATTCGGCAACCCCTTTTAACTTAATGTGATGAAAAGTGTACCTCTCTCATCATTAAAATCTTCCTTGCTTTTACCATTTTACAGGCAACTCGGTTCTGTTGCAGTGATATCACCTTGGGAACAAACCGTTTGTTTTTCAAAGTTGTTCCACTGAACAGTTAACCTTTAAACAGCAAAACTATCCAGAATACGTGCAATTGAATTGATCTAAAGTGCATGCATATTTTTCAGGTTGTTTCAACATTTTATTGATGAAAATCTGGGCCAGGAAATGTACTTCAGCTGCAGAACGATGACTGAGCAGAAATGTGACTAGAAGACGCACAATTCTAATCTGACTGATCACGACTTTGGACACTGATTCCAGTGATCAGTGATCATGTCGGCCATAAATTATTTATGCAAGTTGCCTGTGCGCGCACACAACTAACATGTAACAAAAGAAACACAGGGCACTATGTGAGAGTCCATTGTTGTTATTGCACCGAACTTCTTTTGTTAGATGTTCGAAGTGCACCATGGACCCCATTGTTGTTCCAAAAATAATCAAATACCGGTTTCTCAATTCTATGGGTCACTGAGGAATATCGCTTTGATCTCAAACAAGACGTCGAGTTGCATGTGGAGCAATAGACCTACTCTATGATAACAATAATGATTTTAGGCATTGGGTTCTGCACTTGTAGCGTGCACTTCGTAGTACATGTATTTGCTCACGGGCGAGCATTACGCAAAACGCAGGGACTCAGTTTGCCGTGTGACTGGCGAGCAGAGTCCCTGTCAGCTTTAGGTGTACATGTATCTGTATTTCTGTGTGCCTCCCAGATCCAAGACCTGGGCAAGGAAAAGTACGCTTGCAGTCCCTCGTAGAAACTTATTTATGCTTTGTACTCACGTTTTGCCTGAACCAGCCACATCCTGGTGCAGTTCCACAGCGTTGCTAGAGGATTCCATTTTTGTTTTCCTTCAGTAGTAGTTGCCTACATGATTAACGACAAAAATCGCCAAAAATGTGTACAGTGACCCGTGGGGCGGTGAGAGGTCATAATTTTATGTTCTGTCTGTTTTCTTATTTCTCCATGGTCTGAATAAGGGGGCAACTTCACCCGTGCCGGTGTATCAATTTAGT